>NC_141045.1:35315000-35332500 GCF_052040795.2 Danio rerio | reverse complement strand
ATTTTAATATGTTTGCTTTTGGTTGGGTTTATGTCAGTGGTTTGCTAGGTACGTCAAGCTCCACCTTCTCGTGGATGTGTACAAGCAGGCTATGTATCTGAAACGTTCAACAAAACAGGCCTTTTGTTTTAAATGAAAGTTAGTTCAGCCAAAATACACCATGAAGATAATACAGACTCATTGGACTTGAGATTGAGCGTGCATTCTTGTGAAAGTGCAAAAACGTACTTAGCTTAATCGACCAGTAGGGGGCGGTATGACAACTTTTTTCACATTAATGATATTTACATTGATATATTGTTTAATAATTAATGATTATTTTTATACACGACACCAAATCAAAGACATTAAGTTGTTTTGTGGTATTTATTTGGAGTGAATGCATTTGTATCACTGATCTATCTCCATATAGACAACTTTTGTGCTGTGGTCAGTTTGCTCAGTAGCTCACCTTGTACCGTGTGGATGCAGATTTCTCGGGTAAACGAAATAAGATTGTGGTTGGTGGATTTGTTGAATTAAACTTATACAAAAGATTAGATTAGATTCAACTTTATTGTCATTACACATGTACAAGTACAATGCAACGAAATGCAGTTGAAAAAAAAGATCCCCTTCGCCTGACAATCAAACGTGGACACTCAGTTGAGAGTAAATGAATAGATTTATTGTTGAAAAAGTAGCAAATAACAAGAGAGTCTACAAAGTAAATAATCTAAACAACCTTTAAATCTTTAAAGAAAAATACAGGAAGCTTTCTTTCCTCCCTGAACGTAAACCAAAGTCAAAAGTAACCATAGTAAATAGGCAGGCCACCCCTACAAGCTCAAACTCTCAAAAAGTTGCAAACATACGTGGACATTTGGACCGTAATAAAGTTTGTTCGTCAGCCGGAGAAGTAGGGAAATCCAGAAGCTCTCCACTCCCAGCAGAAGTCGCACTAATAATGAGCACCTCGAACTCAGTTGGAAGTTCTGTTGTTATAGCTCTCAAGAACTGCAGCCAATCAGAGCCTGGAATTAACATTAGAGCCTATGGGGTAAGTAAAAACTGCACAAGTAGATGGAGCCAAGATAAAGCACATGCAACGTGCAACAAAAATAAATAAATAAATGTTAGTCGTAACACTCAGATGAACTGGAATGAAAGTAAAATTGTAAAACCTATTTTCGTACAATTAGAAGTAAGCTTGTACACACAGTCTTTCAGTTGAGTGTTGTTATGTGTTTGGTGTGCAGGTCGAACTGGCTGAAGCCGTGCTGCGGGAGAAGAGCTGCGCTGTGGCAGGTGTGTTTGCTGAGCGCCGGGTTCAACTGTTTCCTGGTGGCCTGCGTCATCCTTGTGGTGCTCCTACTGACTCTGGAACTGCTCATCGATACCAAGCTCCTGCAGTGTGAGTATTACACAGCGTTCACACTGTAAAACAATGCTGTGTTCCACAAGATCCATTTGTGTTGGGTCAACATGAAGCAAATTATGTTAACTTACTAGTTTTTACAAACTGAAGTAGATTGATTAAAAAAAAGTTTTCCAAAAGAAATGTGTTTCAGCTCAATTTAAACAAATAGTCTAAACAAACAGCACATGTCTAGTGTCACTAGCATTAGACCATTTCTTCACAAAAACATTTGTAAATGAGAAGTACCTTTCATTTTTAGATGAACTGACCTGTTCAGTTGCATTTATTCAGAAACTGGTTTACACTGGTCACACTACAATTTTAGAACTGGAATTAGAAAAGAAATCTGATCACACTTTTAAATTTGTTTGGGAACTGGTTGTTTTGATAAAAAAATAATAATGATGACTAATTCCCAAGAGTCGTTCATGGAATCAGAGTCACTGGAATCAGAAAGTATCTTGATTTCAACCATAATTAGTAATACTTTATTGTTCAGAAAATGAAAACTGTTTGGAAAAAAAAAAATTAAAATATTTGGACTAGAATCCAGATAAAAACTCTAAGTGAAGAAACATTTTCTAGGCCAAGATGATCAGTCAGAGATCAGATGAGTTTTTTCTTAAAGGAGGTTCTTAAAGGAACACTCCACTTTTTTGCATATAGGCTTATTTTACAGCTTTCCTAGAGTTAAACAATTAAGTTTTACAATTTTTAAATCCATTTAGCTGATCTTCGGGTCTGCCAGGAGCACTTTTAGCTTAGCTTAGCATAGATCATTGAATCAGATTAGACCATTAGCGTCTCACTCAAAAATAATCATAATTTCAGTAATATTTTTGTTTCAATATTCTTGAATAATCTTTCTTTTTCAATAAGCAAACAATCTTCAAGTATGGTGCACTTTTAGCTTAGCTTAACGATCATTAAATCAGATTAGACAATTAACATCCCTCAAAAATGACCAGTTTCAATAATCTTTGTTTCAGAAATCTTCAATAAGCTTTCTGTTTCAATGAGCAGCCGATCTCAAGCTATGGAGCACTTTTAGCTTAGCTTAGTATAGATAATTGATTCAGATTAGACCCTTAGCATCTTGCTCAAAAATGACCAGTTTTAATAATCTCTCTGTTCCAATAAGCAGTTGATTTCCAGGTATGGAGCACTTTTAGCTTAGCTTAGCATAGATCATTGATTGGGATTAGACCATTAGCATCTCGTTTAAAAATTACCAGTTTCAATAATCTTTCTGTTTTTATAAGCAGACAATCCCCAGGTATGATGCACTTTAAGCTTAGCTTAGCATAGATAATTAATTCGGATTAGAACATTAACATCTCGCTCAAAAATGACCAGTTTCAATAGTCTTTGTTTCAGTAGTCTTCAATAAGCTTTCTGTTTCAATAAGCAGGCAATCTCCAGCTATGGAGCACTTTTAGCTTAGCTTAGCATAGATAATTGATTCAGATTTGACCCTTAGCATCTTGCTCAAAAATGCCCAGTTTTAATAATCTCTCTGTTCCAATAAGCAGTTGATTTCCAGGTATGGAGCACTTTAAACTTAGCTTAGCATATATAATTGATTAGGATTAGACCATTATCAAAAATGACCAATTTCAATAGTCTTTGTTTCAGTAGTCTTCAATAAGCTTTCTGTTTCAATGAGCAGGCGATCTCCAGCTATTGAGCACTTTTAGCTTAGCTTAGCATAGATAATTGATTCAAATCAAACCATTAGCATCTCGCTCAAAAATGTTGAGTTTCAATAATCTTTGTTTAAACTTATGTATTGTCTAATGTATATTCTAATGTAACATCACGGTGCTGGGTACAGCCATGGTATGGCAGCAAAGTTCCTTCAATATTACGCCATAATTACATTATAGTATTACATTATAATATACATTATATAGTTCTTAGCCATATCAACCTAGAAATCTCAAAATTTCATAGTCTTAATTCACGATGTAACTACAGAAGAGTCAAGCTTTAAACAGGAAAAATACCAAAACTAGTAATTTATAAACAACATGCTAATGGTCAAATCCGATTCAATGATCTATGCTAAGCTAACCTAAAAGTGCTGCAGAGACTTTTGAATGGGTCCTAAAATGGTAAAGCACAACTGTTAAGCTCTCGGGGAGATGATTTGAAGTGTCCTTATAAGGAAAAACTCACTCATTATTTCTAAAAAACAAAACAATATTTATACCTAAAATGCTTCTTGATTTAAGTATTTGTGGATATTTGGACTAGAAACAAGACAAACTTCAGCTAATCACTCAAGAATGGCAAATGCTAGTCATTTTCATTCCCCATAGGAGCACATTATAAATCTGAGCGCTGACCCTTATTCATACTCTGAGTGTGCGCTAAAGAGAGATCTGACACCAGCATACGTCAGCCCATACCGCCGTCTTTACAAAGTCCTGATGGACAGACAGAGGGAGGGAGGGAGGGAGGAAGGAGAGACGGATGAGAGCGGAGGGAGGAGTGCAGGATTAATGGATGGAGCGACTGAGGGAGATGAATGGGCCGATGGACAGATCAGTGAACAGAGCAAACTAAGACATATGGGCCAAGAGCGGGTGAGAAGTGAAGGCAGTAATAGAGCGGATAAATAGACAAATGCAGGACACGGATCAGTGCAGGATCATATCACTGATGTCTAATGCGATGTAGACATCACTGATATATGCCCCATGTAGACATCTAATGTAATCAGATCCTCACATGGAGGGATGTTTAGATTTATTCTGCTTTTTATTTGATTTTTGTTATATGACTTTTGGATATTTTAGTCAAATAAATAAGAAAAAAAACATTATTTTTGCAGTTTATTTTGACTCATTTAAAATGAGCTTAAACAACACAGTTCTGATGATTTTTTGGGGGGAGAAACTTCATTTTTAGTTCGGTCTACTTTATGTATCTAATCGATTTGTGTTGGGACAACATGAAAGAATTGTTTGGAACCCTGCATTTTTTGCAAGGTAAAAAAGATGGTGCTTTGACAAACTGATTAACTTAATAGTTTTTACAAATTGAAGTACACTAACCGGCCACTTTATTAGGTACACTTTACTAGTACCGGGTTGGACCCTCTTTTGCCTTCAGATCTGCCTTAGTCCGTCGTGGCATAGATTCAACAAGATGCTGGAAATATTCCTCAGTGATTTTGCTCCATATTGACATGATAGCGTCACACAGTTGCTGCAGATTTGTTGGCTGCACATCCATGATACGAATCTCCCGTTTCAACACATCCCTAATGTGCTCTATTGGATTGAGTTCTGGTGACTGTGGAGGCCATTTCAGTACAGTAAACTCTGTCATGTTCAAAAAACCAGTCTGAGATGATTCGAACTTTATGACATGGTGTGTTATCCTGCTGGAAGTAGCCATGAGAAATGGGTACACTGTGGCCATAAAGGGACTCTACCATGTAAATGTCGCAGTGGAAATCGACTCATCAGACCAGGCAACATTTTTCAATCTTCTATTGTCCAGTTTTGGTGAGCCTGTGTGAATTGTAGCCTCAATTTCCTGTCCTTAGCTGACAGGAGTGGCACCCGGTGTGGTCTTCTGCTGCTGTAGACTATCTGCCTCAAGGTTGGATGTGTTGTGTGTTCAGAAATGCTCTTCTGCAGACCTCAGTTGTAACGAGTGCTTATTTGAGTAACTGTTGCCTTTCGATCAGCTGGAACCAGTCTGGCCATTCTCCTCTGACCTCTGGCATCAACAAGGCATTTTCACCCACAGAACTGCCGCTTACAGGATTTTTAATCTTTTTCGGACCATTCTCTGTAAACCCTAGAGATGGTTGTGCGTGAAAATCCCAGTAGATCAGCAGTTTCTGAAATACTCAAACCATCAACCATGCCACATTCAGTCACTTAAATCAGTGGTCCCCAACTACCAGGCCGCGGACCGGTACCGGTCCATGGAACAATTGGTACCGGGCCACATAAGAAATCATTAATTATTTCTGTGCAAAATATTTCCCCCTGCGACTTGGTTTCTTCCACTCACCCCCGCCATCTCATGTGAAATGGACTATGCCAAAATCGACCACGGAGCGGGAAGAACGATCGCTAGAATATATCTCAGTGGTGGTTGTTGATAGTTTAAAGTTATAAAACAGGTATTATAGAGTGCAAATCAGCAGAGTATTTAAGGATTGTGCATATATGTGTGCGTGCATCACCAAGTACGTACCCGAAATCATTGCAATATGTATCTATATGGAGTTTCACACAATCATGCTCATTAGGGCTGTAACATGCCAATGCATACATTTAATTCGGCTATACGATTGTATTACTGTTAATATGTTCATCAGTTGAAATGTTTGGCACAGATATTATGTATTTGATGCATATTAACCTTGATTGAAACATAATCAGACCGCGATAGTGCAACTAGCGCATGCGCACTGAGTTGTTCATGATTATCCTGGATGCACGAGCACTTCACGTGAAGTTCTAGTTTATATAAACTATAACTTTTACCCGTTTTTTTTTTTAGTCTGCATGTAATAAAATTATCATTTTTATTTAAACCGCAATTATTACTAATCAGCATTATTCTAATATAAGTCAATATCACCTTTTAATTATATCATGTAATGCATTCTTTGTGCAAATAAAACTATTCGTTATTTAATAATAATAAAAAAAACATGTTTAAGAATCATTTGACTGTTATAACCAGAATATCTAAAAGCGTGTTGCCTTGTGTCCACAGTTAATAATGCATTCCAGTTTGCCTGTATCATCCACTGGATCAGCCTGGTCATCCTGTCTGTGTTCTTCACTGAGGTGAGTGTTTGATGCACTACACATCTTCTGATAAAGCCACTCTAGTAATCATTTACCTTTGAGAGAAGATCCTAATAACGTCTCATATTATGCATATAATTTAGGCCCAATAGGGCCAGAGCCCATCAGAATTCTGCCAAAGCCCAACAAGTACATTTTGATTGACAGCTTTTTAAAGCCTGAACCCGTTTACAGCCCGACATTATTCAAATGTGCACATGCACACAGCTCTTTTGCCTTTTTTCAAGAATGAGTCATTTGTATGTGTTTTAACATTATTTATAACAAACGTTTAGGCCACTTAGAAGTTGGAACAAATAAATAAAATAAGTCCTCTGTAACATCGTAATATCTCAGCACTCTAAATCGGCCTAGGTATATACACTTAGCCTTTAAATTGGCTTACACACCAATAAAAATACAGTGCATCCGGAAAGTATCCATAGCACTTCACTTTTTCCACATTTGCTCATGTTACAGCCTTATTCCAAAATGGATTCAATTCAAAATCACATGTACATCAGTATTCACAGCCTTTGCTCAAGACTTTGTTGATGCACCTTTGGCAGCAATTACAGCCTCAAGTCTTTTTGAATATGATGCCACAAGCTTGGCACACCTGTCTTTAGGAGTTTTTGCTCATTCCTCTTTGCAGTACCTTTCAAGCTCTATCAGGTTGGATGGGAAGCGACGATGCACAGCCGTTTTCAGATCTCTCCAGAGATGTTCAATAGGATTTAGGTCTGGGCTCTGGCTGGGCCACTCAAGGACATTTACAGAGTTGTTGTGAAGGCACTCCATTGATATTTTGGCGGTGTGCTTTTGGTCATTGTCCTGCTGGAAGATGAACCGTCACCCCAGTCTGAAGTCAAGAGCACTGTGAAGCAGGTTTTCATTCAGGATGTTTCTGTACATTGCTGCATTCATCTTTCCCTCTATCCTGACTAGTCTTCCAGTTCCTGCTGCTGAAAAACATACCCACAGCATGATGCGGCCACCACCATGCTTCACTGTAGGGATGGTGTTAGCCTAGTGATGAGCGCTGCCTGGTTTTCTCCAAACGTAACGCCTGCTGTTTACTCCAAAGAGTTCAATTTGAGTCTCATCAGACCAGAGAATTTAGTTTCTTATGGTCTGAGAGTCCCATACACACTCATTCACACACATACACTACAGCCAATTTAGTTTGTTCAATTCACCTGTACCGCATGTACATGGACTATGGGAGAAACCCACACAGGGAGAACATGCAAACTCCACATAGAAATGCCAACTGACCCAGCCTGGACTCAAACCAGCTGCGAGGTGACAGTGCCTCCATGCCGCCCCATTTCAGATATATTAAAAGATATATTTTTTAGACTTCTCAACCCCTCATGGACATAAATGCATTTTTAGAGATGCATCTGAGAGCTCGAAAAGCGCAGTCTCGGCAATAAAGTTTGTGTGAATGTGAGCATTTAAAGGTCGGAGGCCACTAAAAGAGCGGAGATGCTGACTCGGAGACAGTCGTGATTTACGCACCGCCACCAGGCTTTCTAGAAATAGGGGCTTTTACGATTATCGACAGACTCCGTTTCAAATGAAGGGTAGTTTGGAAGCATTTGATGCAGAGTCTCGTCAGTGTTTATGCTGTGGGGCGTCTTCATTGAACCCAAGGAGGAGAGAGAAAAAAACAGTTCCACATAGTAGTGCTGTTACTGTACTTTAAAAGTGTGCGCGCGTATGTGTGTGTGTGTGTGTGCTCCCAAGCTGACTTCTATTGATTCCCATTTCTTCAGATCCGGTGCATTTGTCTCTGGCTCTTTTAAAGCAGACGTGCATTTATTTCCTTCAGCTTAACACGTCAATAAAAGACCAAAAGACAGGACCGCCTGAAACTTTTAGCACTGGTCACATGACCACCCTTGAGGCCGTATGACTGACAGGTGAAGCAACCAATTGTGTTGTGTGCTGCGTGGAAAACTCAATAATAACAGACAGCTCTGCAGCTAACATCACATACTTTACAATGGTGCATAACTCTGCTGAAGCATTTATCCGTAATTCAACATTTTAGCAAACAATAAAAAAATGAATATGGAATAGACTGATTTCACGCCGCCGCCATTTTTAAAAGCGAAATCAAGCTGCAGTGAGAAGTATCGCCAGAGGTGAGTGGTAATGAATTACGTTTACTTGAGTAAAATTGTTGGGTAGCGTGTACATTTTGAGTTCACTTAAATATGTGTACTTTTACTCAAGTAAATTATTAGAGTAAATCATTACTCTTCACTATATTTGGCGGCGTTCCTCCGTTACTGTCAAAGGATAATAAATATGATTCATATGTCTTGTTTGCAAATATCGCGAGGGGCTGCATTGGAGAGGTTGTGTTGTGAGAGGTTGCTGTGTTGGCATGATGACTGAACTCGAGAAAGATGTGCGAGTTATACCAAAGTACCTTTAAGGCAAGTCATTTCACTCGGCGGCCGTCTTTGAAATGCCTCTCGGGCAGTATGCTAGCCCTGCTGAAAACTGAATGCTCACCCTACTGAAAAAAACTGCTTAAACCAGCCTAGGCTGGTTGGCTGGTTTTAGCTGGTTGACCAGAATGGTTTTAGAAGGGTTTTGGCCATTTCCAGGCTGGTTTCCAGCCATTTCCAGCCTGGTCTTAGCTGGTCAGGCTGGAAAATGACCAGCTAAAACCAGCTTGCCCAGCCTGGTTTAAGCTGGACATAGCTGGGTTTGGCTGGGCTTCCAGCCTGGCTAGGCTGGTCAAGCTGGTTTTAACTGGTCATCTCCCAGCCTGACCAGCTAAGACCAGGTCGGAAATGGCTGGAAACCAGCCTGGAAATGGCCAAAACCCCTCTAAAACCAGCCTGGTTGACCAGCTAAAACCAGCCAACCAGCCTAGGCTGATTCAAGCTGTTTTTTTCAGTTGGGTGGGCATTCAGTCTGAATGAGGAAACAGCAAATTCTCCAAATTTACGTGCCAAGCTCACGATCACATTTCATATTACGAATAACCAATAAAATCAAACCACAGCTGTCTATATAGTTTCATTCCTAAACGTTCGTATCACACAAAATCTGCACACAAAATCCCTTACCCGGAGAATTGTCATACGATAGCGATCGATGATTGGCTCTTGAACTAGAAGGCGTGCTTTGTTAGCCATATAGCGATCACTGATTGGCTCTTGTATTAGAAGGCGGGGCTTCATTCACCATATTGACAGTTACACTTTTCTCCAAGGAAAGATTACCAATACCACAATCAGCCACTCTAAAAACTTAATGGAAATGCACCAAATTTACTTTTGGAATTTTTTTGTGATTTTAGAAAAGATTCCCTTTATTTTATGATTGAAAACCATTTGCAGAATAAACTGAAGTAGCGACCATTAAACCAATGTCACTCCTCCTCTATTCTATTTACTATTAGTTGCTAGGTTACCAATACCACTGTTGGCCACTCTAAAAACTTGATTAAAACGCACCTAATTCGCTTTTGAATTTTTTTTTTTTGCAAATTTATAAAATATTTCCTTTATTTTATGATGGAAACCCATTTGCAGAATAAACTGTTCAGTAGCGACCATTAAACCAATATTTCTCTTGTTTACTATTGGTTTCTAGGTTGCCAATACCACAGTCAACCACTCTTAAAACATGATGGAAACACACCTAGTTTGCTTTTGGGATTTTTCATGAACTTAGAAAAGATTCTCTTTACTTTAGTATGGAAACCCATTTGCAGAATAACCTCAGACGTAGCGACCATTAAACCAACGTCACTCCACCTTTGTTTGTTTTATTTATTATAGGTTGCTAGGTTACCAATACCACAGTCAGCCACTCTAAAAACTAGATGGAAACACACACTTTACTTTTGGGATTTTATGCTAAAATTACCTTTGTTTTAGCATAGAAACTTGTGTGTGTTCGTCTGTCCATCGGTCCCCTGACTTCTATTGATTCCCATTCCATGAAATTCAGTTTCATTTGTCTCTGGCTCTTGTAAGCAGACTTGCATTTATTTCCTTCAGCTGTGTTTTACTCATCGATAAAGGCCAAGAGACATGAACGCCTGAAACTTTCAGCACCGGTCACGTGTTTCAGCTCGAGAGAGAGAGAGAGAGAGAGAGAGAGAGAGAGAGAGAGAGAGAGAAGAAAATGAGCAAAGTAGAAGCGATAAAAAGACTACGGTGTGCCGCCTGAGTCAGCAGTCACTAAAACACAGTGTTTCCATGAGATCTCTCCCGCTCCCGAGTTTATGAATACATATTGCAGGTCACTGATAAATTATGAGCTGCGTTCTGAGACTAGATGAAAGGGGGGGGAAATGATTCTGGTTGGAAATGGGGTTTTGCAGAGGTTATTTGGCCATGAAGATGGAGGTGAATTCTGTTGTGGCCACATATCTGGATATCACTTAGATTTGGAATTACCTTGTGTACACTTTTCCCCCTGCAAGCTCATTATTTACCTTTGCTGTTCATGGGGTGCTTATTTTTTTCTTTTCCAAGCCTTCTCTCTTGCCTTTCACAAAACTGGTTGTTCTTTAATGGATGATTTCCCAGAATGCAATTGTGCTGAAACATCAGTTTGTTTGTTTTTTAACACAATTATGCTTTTCACACTTCCAACTTCCTTTAGTGCATAATGTTGGATGTTGAGCTTGAGATCTTGAGATATCAACAAAAATATTTAAAGCACTCTTTTACATAATGAAACTGTATTTTGATGATGTTTTTGTGCTAGTTTAGGTCATGGACAGATAAATATGTTGGTGAATCATTCAAATGATTTTTTCAAAACGGCTGATTCATTCAGAAACAATCCAAGTGTCTTAAATGCGTCACTATCATTGACTTTCCGTTTTAGTGTGTAAAGTTGAGCTGGAGATCTGCGAAATCAACAAAAAATGTCTTATTTAAAGTGCTCTTTTACATAATAAAACTATATTATGTTATATTATTATATTATGATTATTATTATTATTATTATTATTATTAAGAGTTTTTGTGCAAGTTTGTCAGAGTTGAACAAATATGACACTAAAACTGTGTTGGTGAATCATTGATTCAAATGATTTGTTCAAAATGGCTGATTCATTTAGAACCAGTGCAAGCGTCTTGATGAATGCGTCATTAGATCATTGACTTTCAGCTTTAGTGAGTAAAGTTGAGCTTGAGATTTGCGATATCGACATAAAAACCTTACTTTAAGCAGCCTTTTACATAATGATACTATACTTTAAGTTTTTGTGCTAGTTTATGTCAGAGTTGAAAAAACATGAAACTAAAACTGAATCATTGATTCAAATGATTTGTTCAAAACGGCTGATTCATTCAGAAACAATGCAAGTGTCTTAAATGCGTTACTATCATTGACTTTCAGTTTTAGTGTGTAAAGTTGAGCTGGAGATCTGCAAAATCAACAAAAATTGTCTTATTTAAAGTACTCTTTTACATAATAAAACTATATATTGTTATATTACTATATTATTATAAGAGTTTTTGTGCTAGTTTGTCAGAGTTTAACAAATATGACACTAAAACTGTGTTGGTGAATCATTGATTCAAATGATTTGTTTAAAATGGCTGATTCATTTAGAACCAGTGCAAGCGTCTTGATGAATGCGTCATTAGATCATTGACTTTCAGCTTTAGTGAGTAAAGTTGAGCTTGAGATCTGCGATATCGACATAAAAACTTTACTTTAAGCAGCCTTTTACATAATGATATTATACTTTGAGTTTATGAGCTAGTTTTTGTCAGAGTTGAAAAAATATGACACTAAAACTGTGTTGGTGAATCATTGATTCAAAAGATTTGTTCAAAATGGCTGATTCATTCAGAAACAATGCGAGTGTCTTAAATGCGTCACTATCATTGACTTTCAGTTTTAGTGTGTAAAGTTGAGCTGGAGATCTGCAATATCGACATAACTTTACTTTAAGCAGCATTTTACATAATGATACCATACTTTGTTGAGTTATTGTGCTAGTTTATGTCAGAGTTGAACAAATATGACACTAAAACTGTGTTGGTGAATCATTGATTCAAATGATTAGTTTAAAAAGGCTGACTCATTTAGAACCAGTGCAAGTGTCTTGATGAATGTGTCATTAGATCATTGACTTTCAGCTTTAGTGAGTAAAGTTGAGCTTGAGATCTGTGATATCGACATAAAAACCTTACTTTAAGCAGCCTTTTACATAATGATATTATACTTTGAGTTTTTGTGCTAGTTTATGTCAGAGTTGAAAAAATGACACTAAAACTGTGTTGGTGAATCATTGATTCAAATGATTTATTCAAAACGGCTGATTCATTTAGAAACAAAGCAAGTGTCTTGATGAATGTGTTCCTGTAACATTGACTAAGCTTTAGTGCATACAGTTAAGCTTGAGATATGTAATATCAACAAAAAATATCTTATTTGAAGCACTCTTTTCAATAATGAAACTATATTTTGATGTGTTTTTATGCTTTTTTAGATTAGGTTTAATTAAATATGACACTAAAACTGTATTGGTGAATCATTGATACAAATGTTTTGTTCAAAAGTGCTGATTCATTTAGAATGTAGAGTCAAAGCAAGTGTCTTGATGAATGCGTCATTAGATCATTGACTTCCAGCTTTAGTGTGTAAAGTTGAGCTTGAGATCTGTTTTTATGCTTTTTTTAGATTAGGTATAATTAAATATGACACTAAAACTGTGTGGTTGAATCATTGATTCAATTGATTTGTTCAAAATGGCTGATTCATTTAGAATCAATGCAAATGTCTCGATTAATATGACATTGTAACATTGACTTTCAGCTTTAGTTTGTAAAGTTGAGCTTGAGATCTGCGTTATCAACAAAAAATATCTTATTTGAAGCACTTTTCAATAATGAAACTTTACTCTGATGTGTTTTTGTGCTGTTTTAGATCACAGATAATTAAATATGACACAAACTGTGTTGGTGAATCATTGATTCAAATGATTTGTCCAAAAGTTTCATTGACTTTCAGCTCTAGTGTGTAAAGTT
Organism: Danio rerio; assembly: GCF_052040795.2. Classification (NCBI taxonomy): domain Eukaryota; kingdom Metazoa; phylum Chordata; class Actinopteri; order Cypriniformes; family Danionidae; genus Danio; species Danio rerio. Next base: position 35,319,256 of record NC_141045.1, on the reverse strand, counting down.
GAGCTTGATCTACATTATTGACAAAAGCAATCTTATTTTAAGCACTCTTTTCAATAATGAAACTATTTTGCTGGGTTTGTTTGCTGGTTTAGGTCAGAGATAATCAAGTATGACAATAACTATGTGTAGGTGAATCATTGATTTAAATGATTTGTTCAAAACGGCTGATTCATTCAGAATCAAATAAGTGTCTTGATGATAGAGGAAGGGCTAAAGGGTAGAATTGGGATTTGGCCGTAGTACACTGTCTGCTTAATATCTGTTGATACAGCTCCTTCAACAGACATTTAACTGACTATAAGAAGCTTTGCATGTACATGTCAACTTGCACTAACCCTAACCTAACAGTCTACTTATACTCTAATGAGAATTGGTTGGCATGTAGATGTAATGTAACTTAAATTTAACAAACGGACCATCAAAATAAAGTGTGACCAAAGCGTAACAGTTCACTGCTCTTTTCTAAATAAAAAAGAGGCACACAATAAGGCAGTGCACAAGTTTTTAATTTGTAAAAATGCGTTGTGTTTGCATGATCTGTGAGATATTTTGCGCTGAAGCTTCAGACATTCTAACAGTTAAAGACCGTAAAGGAGCTGCTTTAATCTCTGGTTAATCTGCCTCATTTCTGTGTCTTTCATTCTGCTTCTTTCACAGACCGTGTTTCGGATTGTGGTGCTCGGGATATGGGATTATATCGAGAACAAAGTTGAGGTAAGCTCCCCGGGGTCCCATTAAAGAAACAGTGAATAGATGAGCCCTTGAAACTTAATGAAGGATGAGTCTGTGTCTCTCTCTCAATGTCACACCACATCATCAGCTGACAGACAAGCTGCCATTGGCTAATCTTACTGTTCACTGCTCTGTGATTGGCTGATTTTACCGTACATTGCTCTGCCATTGGCTATCTTAGTTTACTACTCTGCCATTGTCTGATCTTACTGTTTACTGCTTAGTGATTGGCTGATTTTACATTAATTGCTCTGCCATTGGATGATCTTACTGTTCACTGCTCTGTGATTGGCTGATTTTACCGTACATTACTCTGCCATTGGCTATCTTAGTTTACTGCTCTGCCATTGGCTAATCTTACTGTTCACTGCTCTGTGATTGGCTGATTTTACCGTACATTACTCTGCCATTGGCTATCTTAGTTTACTGCTCTGCCATTGGCTAATCTTACTGTTCACTGCTCTGTGATTGGCTGATTTTACCGTACATTACTCTGCCATTGGCTATCTTAGTTTACTGCTCTGCCATTTGGCTGATCTTACTGTTTACTGCTTAGTGATTGGCTGATTTTACATTAATTGCTCTGCCATTGGCTGATCTTACTGTTCACTGCTCTAAGATTGGCTGATTTTATATTCATTGCTCTGCCATTGGCTAATCTTAGTTTACTGCTCTGCCATTGGCTGATTATATTATTCACTTAATTACGGTTCACTGCACTGTGATTGGCTGATTTTCATTTCTCTGTCATTTTCTAATCTTACTGTTCACTGCTCTGTGATCGGCTGATTTTAAAATTCATCGCTCTGTCATTGGCTGGTTTTACTGTTCACTGCTCTGCCATTGGCTGATCATATTATTCTCTTAATTACGGTTCACTGCTCTGGGATTGGTTGATCATGATATTGCCTCCCACCGATGATGACATTAGATCAGACAGAAAATAATACAAAACATTTACTGTATGTTTAGTTGTTTATTTATATATAAATAAGCTTGGTTAATTATAATTTTTAGAGGTTCTTCACCTTTAATTTGGATAGGACATTGCATGTTGGAAGCAGAGAGAGGGGAAGGGTCGGAAAAGGACCTCGAGCGGGGAATTGAACTCGGGTAGCTGTGAGCACCCTGGTGCTGTATGTCAGCACACTAAACCACTAGACTATTGGCACCGACTAAGCTCAGTTTTTAAAAGTTGATTACATAAATGTCACTTCTGCATGTTTCAGGCTGAGGGTCGCTGTCATGTCTAATAATGCTGTTGTTGTTTGTTGTTTTGAGGTGTTTGACGGAGCGGTGATCGTCCTCTCTCTGGCCCCAATGGTGGCCTCCACGGTGGCCAACGGTCCCAGCAGCCCCTGGGATGCCATCAGCCTGATTATCACCCTGCGCATCTGGAGGGTCAAGAGGATCATCGACGGTAACAGCTTTAATTATATTCACCATTAATAGTAGTATATTTTTATAATTATTATTAGCTATATCAAAGTAGAACTATGATAACCTTTTTATTTTTTAATATTAATATTTAAGTTTTTTTTATTAGGTAGTTATTGTGAGTAAATATGTGCCATAAAGACTCTGAGCTAGCAATACCAAACGGGGTTATTAGTTCAGTAAAAGCATTAAAAGAAATGCCAACAATTGTTTAAACAAAGCACAAAATTATTTTACAAAATAAAAAAACAACAGTACTAAACTATAAACAAAGTAGTAAAAATAAACAAGAGTAAATATCAAAATAAAAAGACCAAACAATAAACTAAACAACAAAATAAAGAGCAATAAAAAATAAAAGCATGTTGTTTTAGCAAAATTATGATTTCAATGTTTTAGTAAATTTAGTAAATGTGTGTGTGTGTGTGTGTGTGTGTGTGTGTGTGTGTGTGTGTGTTTAGATAGATATATAGTTAAATTTTTTTAATCTAGATGATTAAAATGGCTCATTTGAATGCTGCCGAAGGCATTCAGTTAAAGTCCGGCATCCTGCTGATTTGATTCAGAAGGGCACTGTTTTTTGTCAGACGGCTCATCGGTCAGATATACATCCGTACAAAAATATCAAAGTGAAAGTCATCATAGCTTGCGTAGAATAGACCCAGCTCCCAACCCAACTTTGAGAATAGATTAACAGTGATATTTTATCGCGCAATAAGTCACTCATTAACGCAGCATGTTAACGCAGATAACAGCCCACTAATAATACACACACACACACACACACACACACACACACACACACACACACACACCATATATATATATATGGTAACACTTTACAATAAGGTTCATTAGTTAATGCATTTACTAACATGAACTAACATGAAGCATTTATTAATCAGAATTGAACATTTACTGATGCATTATTAACATTCAAGTCCATGGTTGTTAACATTAGTTAATGCACCATGAGTTAATATGACCTAACAATGAACTACTGTATTTTCATTAACTAACGTTAACATGAACAAATACTGTAGTAAATGTGTTGTTCATTGTTTGGTTATGTTAGTAAATGCATTACTTAACATTAACTAATGAACCTTATTGTAAGGTGCGACCATATATATATATATATATATATATATATATATATATATATATATATATATATATATATATATATATATATATATATATATATATATATATATATATATATTTCTCGAACAAAGGGTTTTGAGGGTTTTTTTAGATTGCCACTATGCAGTTTATATATATAAGGATAGTGCCTATTTGAAATTTATGTTCTGAGATTTCGGCGATTAGCTTGTCATAGTGAGCAGAGCAAAGATGGTTGACGTTCTGCAATAGAATGGTGACAGAGATGGCATAAGTTCTTTGAAGAGAAAAACTCAGCATAAATTTTAAAGCACAGCTGATCAAATCATTATAAAACAGGTAAGTGACATTAAGTTCATCTCTCTCTTTTGTATGTTGTAGTGCTGTATTTATACCACAGTAATCTGGTAGTGTTTGCTTTGCTTTGGCTTTTTCAGGGTTAATTATTGTGATATCCCGATTGCAACAGAGAAATACTGGGAGATCTCTCTGTAGACTGATGGCATTTCATGCCGTTCAGCCTTATAATGCTAAAATGTCAGCACAATCAGCTGTTTTGTCATCACTTTAGACATTAAGCTAGAGAATCATTCAGATACTAGCTCTAAAGTGACGTTGATGAAGTAGCAACGGATTCTCCTGTTCTGACGTCAGCTGCAGATGTAAATTCAATTCCTTTTTATTTCTATAGTGCTCTTACAATGTAGATTGTTTCAAAGCAGCTTCACATAGAAGCTCTAGTAAATGTAAATCGTCAGTCCAGTTTTCAGAGTTGAAGCTCAGTTTAGTTCAGTATAGTGTGGGTTAATGTACACTGCTGAGAGTCCAAACACTGAAGAGCAAATCCATCGATGCGCAGCTACACTAGTCCCAAACATGCAAGCCAGTGGATGTGAATGAATGGCGGAAGAAAGTAGCTCCTCGTTGGGTTTTTTTTGACTCTCCGTGCTTGATTTTCTTTT
>NC_141045.1:35185000-35302500 GCF_052040795.2 Danio rerio | reverse complement strand
CATCCACTTGTCTACCCACCCATTCGTCTATCTACACCATCCAGTGATGGTGATTATAGGATTGCATTTAGAAATATATAACTGGTCATGTTTCAGAATTGGTCAGTATTGGTCTGTAAAAACATTTGCTTGTCTAACAGAAAACTGAACAGGTATATTGTATTTAATAATAATTGACTGCCGTGATTAAGAGGAAACTGTTTCTCCTCAGAGCATTAAATCAGCCAGTGAACACCGACAACAACAAACATCATCCCTGCAGTATTTACACTGACGGCAAGAGCTGATCTGCCATTATATCAGACCGCTGTAATCTTCCTCACATTATGTCAGGTCACATTGGGATCTGTCTGGCAAGAGTACAGCTGTTACACACACACACACACGCACACGGGCTGCTCTGTGCATTGGGCATTGTTCCTCCTTAAAAGAGTATTCAACTATGGCACAAACATCTGTTCCTTTAACCTGAAGAAGCCCACAAAGGCCTTCATACAAGCCACACGTCTTCCCCCAGAGGATTGTGGGAAATGCGGGCACCAGGAGGCAGCCCGTGGCTTTTTTCCTCTAAACGCTGCATGGACAGAAACGCTGTCAAAGCGAAGGCCGACCCTGGAGACACAAGAGCGGAGGAGAGCAGACAGAGTGACGGTTGCCTCAGGGCTTCAAGCTTAGCGGCATATTTTACATTATAGGATGAGAGTTAGATGCGTTTAAACACCCAAGAAAACGACGCAAACAATATAAGAGCTGCTGAGTGTATTTTATACAGTTACCTGTCCGAGATCAGCAAGAGTGAGGTTTCTTTTATCTCCTCTGAGATTCACATGAGGATTTACTGCAGCGAGTGACCACAGAGAGATATTGTGTGGTGTGATCATGTTGAATCATCGCTCTCAACGTCTGCTTAGTTTCAGGAAGCGGATTCCTCAAATGCTGCATGGAGACGCCAAAAATAAATAGCCCATAATAAACGATTACATTTTGACCGAGCTAACGCTGTTTCATTTCACACATACATTTGACATTTTAGAATGAGAAAAAGCTGCCAGTGAAGTTAGAAAAACAAGCAGAACTGAAATATATTTTGTGAAAACAAGTCACTTCACTTTGTGCTTGCTTTGCTTGATTTTTCCAACCCTGTCAAACGCAGATTCATCAGGTCTAGAAACGCTTCAGAAATGCTTTAAAACGCTAAACCGATGCTTTGAATCGCTTTAGTCACGTGACCTGGGTGTTTCGAATCACTTAAGTCACATGACCTGGGTGTTATGAATCTCTCTAGTAACCTGACCTGGGTGTTTCGAATTGCTTCAGTCACCTGACCTGTGTGTTTTGAATCGCTTCACTCGCCTAACCTGTGTGTTTCGAATCACTTCACTCACATGACCTGGGTGTTTCAAATCGCTTCAGTCACGTGACCTGGGTTTTTCAAATTGCTTTAGTCACATGACCTGGGTGTTTCGAATCACTTCAGTCATGTTACCTGGGTGTTTCAAATCGCTTTAGTCACATGACCTGGGTGTTTCAAATCGCTTTAGTCACATGACCTGGGTGTTTCAAATCGCTTTAGTCACATGACCTGGGTGTTTCAAATCGCTTCATTCATGTGACCAGGGTGTTTCAAATTGATTCAGTCACGTGACCTGGGTGTTTCGAATCACTTCAGTCACGTGACCTTGGTGCTTCAAATCGCCTTAGTCACCTGGGTGATTCGAATCACCCAGGTGACTAAGGCAATTTGAAGCACCCAGGTCACGTGACTGAAGTGTTTCGAATCACTTCAGTCACGTGACCTGGAATTTTCAAATCACTTCAGTCACGTGACTGAAGTGATTTGAAAATCCCAGGTCACGTGACTAAAGTGATTCCTGGATGAAGATGAAACCTGGGTTCTAGAAGCGCTTCAGAAATGCTTTAAAACGTTAAACCGATGCTTTGAATCTCTTTAGTCACATGACCTGGGTGTTTCGAATCGCTTTGGTCACATGACCTGGGTGTTTTGGATCATGCTTCAGTGCAAAGTGTCGAAACACTTGCACTTTGGGATCTCGACACTGTGTCGAAACGTCAGTTTCATGTCAGCCATCCCTAATGATTACAACTGAAGAGTTCAGATGGAAAAGTCTCTAAATGTCATGAAATTTTCTTCTAAAATGGACATTTTTCTCCTTTATTTATATTCAGTTATTCCACTTTACAGGAAATAAAAGAAACCTCCTCTCTGCCAAAAAATTGAAATGACCGAACGTTTACACACAGGAGCCTGAGAAAAAAAAATCCTCATTTTTAGAAGAGAACTTCTGACGGTTTGTGTATCGAATACAATCGTTTTTATTGTAAGTTTTCGGAAGTACAACTAATTGGTTTTCAAGAACACATTTATATTGACTCTTCTTCCGCTCAAACCTGGAAGGAGTAAAAGTGTGTGCGCGCGTCTTCATCCTCATGTGTTATTTATTTGGCTGTGATTGTCTTGCTGGTGTTTTAGTCGGCTGCCCATCTCCTCCCGAGCCTCCGTTTGATGAATATTTCAAATGATAAAAATGAATTTAAAAAGGCACTGTGAGTTAGGTCTCATCTCCAGAGATGTGCGGATGGCACTTAGTGCAGTCGAGTCCTCGCTCTGCCAGGCGGATCATAAGACTTTCTGCCCAGCCAGTGACCTCCGCTGCATCTACAGCCACAAGCACATCAGACAGCCTCTTTCTGGGTCAGAAGGCCAAGCAGCAGATAAAGGGGGCCAAAAACACATTAATGCGTTGCTGACACTGTACCACGCTCCACTGTGAAATGTTTAGTCAGTCCCTCCAGGATTTTTACAGGCACTTTTCCTTTCTTTCTTTCTTTCTTTCTTTTTTTTTTGCAGGGGCTTTCCTCACATTCATGGCTTCACATCAAGTGCTTTGCTTTGTTAGTTCTGCATTTTAAAAGCAGATACATTATAAACAAAAATGCTGAGATCGATCATCATCCAGATTCTATTTTAAGAAAGGAAACACTGAAGGGAAAAGATCTTCGTTATGTACTCACATACATTTCTTTTGTTTCAGAGAGTGTCGTTCAGGATGATATGAACAACTACATCAGTCAGTATTACAGTGAGCCAAGTAGCGGTAAGTAGTGATATTTTTTTATTATTCTTCTGAAAAGCATGTTGATTGCCAAATGCATCCCTTAGATCAGTGGCTTTCAATTCCCGCCTGCACAATTTTAATGTTTCTCTTATTTGACACACAAGGATTCCTTCATGGATCTCCCTGTTAACTGACTCTATTAGGACTGGAATTGAGAACCACTGCCTTAGCTGTATCACACACCTGCTTGCTTTCATTGTATACAGTATGTCCGACTAAAGTAGTGTTCAACGGATCCTTTCAATGGCCTAGATCAGGGGTGTCCAAACTCTGTTCTGGTGGGCCGGTGTCCTGCATATTTTAGTTCCAACCCCGATTCAACACACCTGAACTCGCTAATCAAGCTCTTTCAACGTATTCTAGAAACTTCCAGGGAGGTGTTGAGGGAGGTTGGAGATAAGCTATGCAGGACACCGGCCCTCCAGGACCAAGTTTGGACACCCCTGGCCTTGATGTTTAGATAGCAAAGATGTTTGTGTGTCATAATATACTGAAATATAAGGTCTTCTGCACATTTAACATTTAAGCATGCAAGTATATCATTTTTAAAAAGTGAAAGAGATGTAAAATAACAGAAAAGGAACTAGCACGAGAGGGTGCCAACATCACAGTATAGTAATTAGATAATAACCAGAGCTTACCTTCATACCAATGGGTGGAACTAGATGGTTCAAGCAAACCATAACCTTGCCGTTCTCAATTCTGGTCCTTTTAACCCACTGCTCGGTACATTTTGTATATTTCTTTTACCGCTTTAGAGGTTTGTTCCATTTGATCATAAGTGCTCTGTCAAGAGTACATCACAGGATATTCAGCCATAAATCCAGTTCAAAAGAACTGTTTTCAATTCAAAGAGTATTGAAGAACTTAAAACATGACTTTTGCTAAACTTAAGATTTTGGTAAAATTACCCTGTACACATGACAATAAATCTGACCACGCTACAAACAGTGCAGTGCAAAACATTGTTTTAAATTAAATAACTTCAGCAAGTTTTCTGCAGCAGCTTTGGGGTAGAGTGCAGTGAACACTGTAGGGATCATGTCAATCAGAACACAATTCCTTCACTGAGCTCTCTTCCAATGAGCTGATTCTTAAAATCAGGTGTGATAAACGAGAGACATCTTAGGGTGCTTTCACATCTGTAGTTCGCTTCATTTGGTCCGGACCAAGGGTAATAAATGATACACTGTGCATTTTATGCCGTCTTTGGGTCGTTTTCACACCACACTGCTGGCTTTGGTCCGAACCAGTTGAAACGAACCAAAATGCAGTCATCTGACAAAATCCACATCTCTCATTGGCCAGAAAAAAACCTTTTACTCTGGAGGGACGACTGCACTGGCTGATTGTATCCCTGCTTTAGACAAATTATATATTACGAAAATGAAGCGCGGCCGGAAAACAGTGTTTAATGCATCGCTCGTCACTTTAGGAGGAGACGTGAATTAATTTAGCTAAACGTCAACATGGTCGTTTTGCGGAAATATTACCAACGATCCATCAGGTAATGTTTTCCCCCTTCTCTCTCTCTGTTGGTAAAGCGCTGTCAACAACTATTTTTCCTCCATATCCCATAATGCACAGCGCATCGGCCTACGGCAGCTGAATTAATCCAAAACGCGCAGTACTTTTTGCGGTTGGACCTGTTTTAGTACGGATCATATTCCTCAACACAAACGAACCGCTCCAGGGTTCGTTTGAAAGCGTACCGAGACCACCTCTCCAAGCAGGTCTCGGTACGCTTATTTGGTCCGCTTTTTGGTGCGCACTCAAGTACGATTGCTGCATTCTCACCTGCCCAAACGAACCGTACCAAAAGGGGAAACAAACTCTAGTGCGATTCAATCGAACTAAATAAGGCAGGTGTGAAAGCACCCTAAAATGTGCAGAGCAGAGGACCAGGATTGAGAACGCTACCCTAACTCCACCTATTTTGTACAGAGAAGTCATTTGGTTCTGCAGTGAATAACCCCAAAATGCCAAACGATGCCACTGATGACGTGACCACTATCATTGACACTTAAAAATTTTGGCTAGCATTAATTCACCAAGTTATATCATTTGTTGTACATGCAGACATCGGTGTACCTGACCCTGGTGCACGTGTCATAACCACAGCAGCCATCGATGTCCACCTTCCCACCAACCCCAACCAGTTGCCTCCTTCCCTGGTCAGTGCTGATGGCCAAGGCAGTGGGCAGCGAACGGGCAGCTCTGTAAGTGAAGCATCCAGCACGACCATGTCCCGGTCCAGCTGCAGCTTCACAGCCCGGCAGCACAGTGTCAGCAGCCACACACTGGGCTCCACGACTGACTGCAGCTCTACCGTACGGGAGGCCTCTACCTCCGACTACAGCGGTCAGCGCTGCTGCCCCCCTCCATACTGTAGCCCTTTGACCCTCGGGACGCAACCGGGAATCCACGACCCCAGCGCAGTGGTCAAAGAGCTGCTCTCCTCCTTGTCTGAGGACTCCTGCCTGGCGCAGAAAGGCAGGGTGGACCCGGTCAACCTTAAATTACCCAGCCCGGCAGGGTCAGTAAAGGCCAGCCCGGAACTGGAGCACAGGGTGAACATTTACAACAAGAGAAACCAGGAAAGTCTGGGCGTTTTCCAGACCAAGCCACTAATTCACCTGCAGGGGACCGAGCCATCTCTGGATGAGAAGTACAGACTTATGGAGCCAGCAGATACTCCACTGAGCCATATACCAGACACATAGAGCATGAAGAGTGGAACGGTGAGCACCTACACCAGCTGAAGCAGCCTCTCTCTTGGCCTCTCTCTGTATTGCTTACTCATTGGCTGTGTCCGAAATGCGAATCACGGACCTGTGCTGGCAGCACCCACAGACGTCCTGACTAGTACAGCATCCACAGGTAGAAATAGATAATGGAGTTTTTTTTAATCTGATCAAATTTAAAAACAGACATAGACTTGTCTGTCAATTCTGATTGATCAAAATATGTAGACTAGATCTGATTTTAAGGAACTGTGTTATAGAACGACTACTCCAGGCTGTTAACTGGGGCAAAAACTGTGTGGTGTTTTCCAGCCATTAGTCAGCCTGTGAGTAACTTACAATCCTTCTCCTGGAAGGTCCACCATTCTTTCAGAGATGCAAACTACTCGAAATCTGGAGGTTAAGTGATTATGAAGACATTAATCTGGCCCAAGTAGGGTTAAAGCTGAGCTCTACAGGAGGATGGCTCTTACAGGGGCGAGTTAAGGCAGGCATGCATGGTGTGAAATATGGTGGAAGGAAGATCCCATGTCCACGGATAAGTGAGTTTGTGAAAATTGTGATTCACAATTTTATGACCGGGCGAATTCCAAAGCAATTGCATTAAAGTCCATGCCAAAAAACATGGACAGAGGAAGATTTTGCTTTCAGAGACACTCATGGTCTCTCTCTTGCTTACATTAGAGCCTAAAAACAATGCAAGTCATGAATATTTGCTATACATACAGATTTTTTTAGCACCAGAAATGATAAAGCCTAGTCTGCTGTAAACTATATTCCGTTAACCCTGTTATGCAGGACTCATCAAACATCACGCACAAGCTCGTACGACAGCAAAAATTGTATCATGTACACTCGCTTTTAGTCAACCACTCCTATCTGTTATCCCCTTTATTTCCCAACTCTTTTCTTGGAGACAATTCAACAGTCAATCAGACACCCCTTATTCAACTCATCAACTCTTAAAATTGATTGATCGGGTTAGGGAGACATTAAACATCTATAATCTGCATGGGTGCACAGAAACTACCGGCAAACACTGCTTTACGCATCTGAGGCATGAACTAGTGACAGGAATTGTTTACCGATCAGTGTGCACCAACTGTAAAGATGCCTCATTTTGTTCGACAGGCTTGCCATATTGTTCCCTATTCATATGACACAACCAGCAGCGAATGGTTCCTGATGGAGCAGTAGTATAGGAAAAGAGATTGTCGAGGTTGGTTAACTCAACACAAAAGGAACAACCTAATCAGTGCTTCAGAAATACTCTAAAACAGCTGGTTGGGGAGTTTGAGCAAGGTTTTAACAAGACGATGCAAAAGACTCCAAGGTTGAATTTGAAGCCTTGCTTTAGGGTGTAGTGCAGGGATACCAATCCTGTTCCGGGAGATCGACCTTCCTACAGATTTCAGCTCCAACCCTGATCAAACACAACCAAGTAAAATCTAAAGGAGCACTTGGTAATTAAAGACAGGTGTATTTGATCAAGGTTGCATCTGAACTATGCAGGAAAGTAGATCTCCAGGAACAGGATTGGGCATCCTTGCTGTAGAGTCATACAGTATTGTTGAATGATGGGGCAGTAGTTTCTTTTGTTTTCGGACACAGCCAATCGGTCTCTTTCTTTGTCAAACAGCACTATGATACTCACTCCCAGGTTTCATGTTCTTAGATAGGGGCACAGGAAGTGATATCAGGATAATGCCCTCTGCTACCCGCCTCATGCAACGTTCCTCCTTACAGATGCACATTTCTCTCTCTCTCTTTCTCCAACTCTGCAAGAGCACTTGAACTGTCTCACTCCTGCCAAAATTGCACAACCTTCCAAGGAGTCAGGGAGAGGTACTTTGGGAGCCATCATTGGAAGATCCTTCAGGAATTTAAGCGTGTCTGTTGGGTGAGTGTTGTATGAAACCAGCAAAGACGCACTCTTTTAGATGGTAGGCCAATATCGGAGTGTGGCTGGAAGACTTATCATGTGTTCTCATTCAGGGTGGCGTGGGAGGGAGTTTTTAATTTGTTAATTTGTACGAAATGTAACTGACACACAATGTACAGTCCTTTTACCCCCAATGCTGCAGGGTTACATTTGATCCGTGTTCAAATGTCAAGCTGTGTGATTCAGCCAAATTTCTTACCTTTGCCTTTCTTACATTACTGATGCTGATGTTTGTATTCAAATTCTATGCGAGGAAAAAAAAAGTGCTAAACTCAAGTATTTTTAAAACAAGGAGAGCAAACAATAGGCGAACATTTCAGGTATACCGTATTAGAAGATTTTTATGAGAAATTATGGTTAGAATGTTGTCATAACCCCAAACCTTAACCCCATCCCAATAGCATGAGCCTTTGAAAAGATATATCTGCTTTCTGACTAAGGCAAATTAATCCTGTGTTATCGACAAGGGATTTTATAAACTGATAATGAGAGAAATTGTCAAGCAATTAAAAGTTGGTAAATTCAAAAGTCCAGCTTCATTTTGTTGTAATCAAATATGTGCACGTCTATGGCATTTGCAGTGTTCTTGTCCTTTATGAAAGTAATAGGAAACCAAAGCACATGTATATTTAGTAGGTTTATTGGACTATGGTGAACATCAATGATCAGTCTGCAATCTTACTAATATATACCAAAGATCAACTTGCTTCCATAAACGGATTACATAGAATATTTAAAGAGTATCCTACCACTGCTGAACTACTCCACTAACGTTAGTTTACAGCAAGTAGGGATCAATCTTGCTCATGGATGGTAAACGTTGTACACAGTTCAGGTTTGTGCATCACTGGTCTGGAAGCTTCTAGACAGGCTGAAGACCTCAAATTAGCATTTATTAGCTTTGGACCTGAAATCTGCAGTACAACGTGTACCAGGAGCAAAGTCAGACAATCCTGAATTTGTTTACAACTTACAAAACTTCAATCCCATGTATCAAGGAATTCTTTTATTGCAAGAAGTGGTGTGATGTTGAAAGTAGATTTAAGTGTTCTGGAGGACAATCACATTCAGAAGGTGATCATCAATGGAGCATCTGTTCAGAGCTTCTTAAGGCAAGTAAAGTCTTAGTAAAGTTTTCATGTAAAGTTTTCATGTGGAGTAGCATAATCCTGTGAAGTCTTACTTGTTCAGGGCTTCTGTCAGCTCAGGTACAACCTGGAGATAGATCCACAGAAGAATAAATTACTGATGAATTGATACCGTTACATTAGGCAACGCTTGGATTTAATTTAATGTTTACTTTCAATGTGCATAATCTTTCAGAATAGAAATCTAATCATCATTAAGGTGAACATGTAGATCTGCAGCAGTCACTACACCATCCTAGAGCATTTATCCTAGAGCATGCTGGAGCACTAGTGCTCCAGCATGTGAGGGGTCCTTAATCCTGCACCCATTTTTTTAGTTCCAACATGACCTACCTAGAAGTGTCTAGTCCAGTGTCTCAGTCCTGGAGTGCCAGTGTCCTGCAAAGTTTAGTTCCAACCCCAATCAGACACACCTGGGCTAGCTAATCAAGCTTTTATAGGCTTTCTAGAAACATCCTTGCAGGTGTGCTGAGGTAAGTTGGAGCTAAAATCTGCAGGACACAAGCCCTCCAGCACCGAGTTTGGACACCCTGGTCTAGTTTTAAGATCTAGCCCAAGGGTGCCCAAATTTGGTCCTGGGGGACCGGTGTCCTGAAGAGTTTAGCTCCAACCCTAATCAAACACACCTGAACCAGCTAATCAAGCTCTTACTAAAAACTTCCTGGCAGCTGTGTTGAAGATAAACTCTGCAGGCCCTCCAGGATCAAGTTTGGGCACCTCTGATATAGCTGGTTCAAGTTTGTGTGGTTAGGGTTGAAACTAAAGCATGCAAGACAGTGGGACTTGCAAAGCCAAATTTACCACCAGCGACAGGAACTGAACAGGGACATACATGTACATTGACTTTTAAAGGTAAACCCTTTGCATCAAAGTTCCTTCTAGAACAACTACCTCAATCCTGTTCCTGGAGATCTACCTTCCTGCAAATTTCAGTTGCAACCCCTATTAAGCACACCTGACTGTAAAGTGCTGTTCAGGTCCTAAATAATTGTTTGATCAGGGTTAGAGCTGAACTATGCAGGAAGGTAGATCTCTAGGAGCAGGGTTGAGCACCCCTGTTCTAGGACATAGGTCTCAAATTCCTCCAGCTCTGCAGTTTTGCTCTAACCCTAATCAAATACAGATGATCCAACTAGTCATGGTGTTCAAGAGTACTAGACACTAGGTGTGAGTTAGAGGTGGTTGGAGCTAAACTAAGCAGAGCTGCAGTCCTCCAGGAACTGAGTTTGAGACCACTGTTCTAGAAAGTATCCTAGGCAAAGTGATTGTCACTTGAGAACAACTTAAATTTTTCTATACATTGAGGTTCTCATCCAAAACCGAAGCGCTCCCGTATTCCAGAGCAGCCTGAAAAACTATATCGTCACCCCAATATGTCCCCATATCACTTTTCAATCCCAGGCAGGAGGAGAAAGCCCATACATTTTAATTTGTTATCTGAGTAGCGATCGTGTGTAAACTGATCTCAGAGCTGCTCCTGTTCACCAGTGCTGCCCATCATTGGCAATCACTTTTACACAGTTTACCTGCACACCTGTGTGTAGCACGCACCGCCTGAATAAAAGATGAGCGACAGGGCAAACACAGGCAAATAAACGATGCTAGCGTTACACAAGGTAAACACCAACAACAGATGGATGGGTTGTTGTGTGTGTGTGTGTGTGTGGCAGCCCTCTGGCACTGAGAGCATGTGTGCCACCTTGAACTATGGTGTGCAGTCGGGCGTGTAAAGGTTTGGTGAGAGGGAACAGAAAATAAAGGTGAAAAACTACACCCGCACACTTGTGCTGACTATCAATTACTTTTCTGCTTGGAAAGGAGGAGAAGTTGTGCATAAGGCTTCTGGACGGAGCCACGAGTCGCCACTGATTAATTCAGCAACTCAATAATTCAGAAGTTGCACACTTTCCATTAGGTGGAATAATGCATCCTGCAACATTTAAAAGGGAAATATGGGACAGGGTTTTTTCAGTCTATTTGGGTTTGGTTGTAGACTGGGTTTGCTGAAGAAATTAATACCAGGTCATTTGAAATCTACAGTGCTATTAATAATAAACATGAACGGTTCTGCTGATTGTCCGAGGCACTGGATTAAAATGTCTCTGATGACCTGATGGGGATCTTTTGTACTAATGAGATGTTTCAGAGGAAGAAGATTGTATCTTTCTTGTTACAGATACTTCATCCTTAGTTGGACACTCAAAAAAAAAAAAAAAAAAGAACGTTCAAAGGCTTCTTGCCTGATTTTTAAGCTAAAATATGTTGGTCCAGTTCCTAAATTCTTTTTGGATTGAATGACGAGGTCAGGATGGGCATTTCATAATTTTACCATTATAAACTCCATTTTATCTAATGGTTGGTACCAGTAGCCTAGTGGTAAAGTGTGCTGACACATTTTACCGAGGCGCTTATGGCCAAGGATTAAGAATTCAAGAGAGAAAATAATTCAATTTTCTCTTCTGTGAAGGTCTCACTAAATCAGGAGGGTCCCACTTTATATTAAGTGGCCTTAACTAATATGTACTTACACAGGAATTAATAGTTTGTTAGTACTTATGTACAATGTACTTATTGTGTAAATGCATGTATTTACTGTGTACTTATGCTTGATTAAATACATGTATGCAAGTACATCTGTAATTAACTTTTGCAATTACATTTGTAAATACACTGTTGACCATCCCATCCACCTTAACCCACCCTTGAACCTACCCATGCCACCAAACCTGTCCATAACCCAACCTCTATCCCAACTCAATAGCACCACAAGTGTTCTCAAATACATCATAAACACAGTAAGTACATTGTATTTATTTTTTGATGCAAGTACATAGTAGTTAAAGACTTTTAATATAAAGTGGGACCCACGGATGTTTCTAGAAAGCCTAGTAATGCTGCGTTCACACCAGACGCAGATGAAGCATCAAGCGTGAGTGATTAACATGTCAAGTCAACTCAAATACTGGAATAGACATCCGGCGTTAGATTCACGTGAATGAAGCAGTGCAAGCTAAGCGTTTGATGCATAAATCACTCGAATCGGAAAATCTAAACTCTTACATTCACGCCACGTGAACCAATCAGGAGCTTTCTCTTGTAGGGGCGCGATTATGATGTAGTGGTTGGTGTTGGTGTCCTGAGGGGAAATCCTCTTGCCGACACCAGCTCAACAAACTGGGCTCGCCTCAGTCAGAAGCCACTGACAGCCTCCATCATCCAGGTATAGCTTCTGGAGAAGTTTATGAACTGAGCTGAGTGCACCTCTGAAAGGATCAAGTGGACTATACCGTGGAAATACACGTTTTTTTTTAGCCTTCCTAAAGCACATAAACAGATATTCTTTCAATGAAAATCCATGTTAGCCATTCTGCAACAAAGCTAGTGACTGGGCAGACAGAAGTCCTGCACATGACGTGAATCCACATCCATTGTGAAGTAAATTTGATGTGCAAATGAAGTGAATTTGACGTGCAAATGAAGCGAGTAAACACAAAATGTTTGCATGTCTATTTACACATGAACATCAAGATTTATTAGCACATGCTGTGTCTGGTGTGAACACATTATAAGAGCTTGATTAGCTAGCCCAGGTTTGTCTGATTGGGGTTGGAACTAAAAACTGCAGGACACCGGCCGTTCTGCTCTAGATATGCAAAAGTTATGTTTGATTAAAACCATCATTTTTCTTTTTTTCTAATAAACTACAAATGAAATTTCTTCTAAATGAAGTATAAAAAGAGTATAACTTAAATAATAACAATCTTAAAAACATGGCACTAAATCATTGTGCTCATTTTTAAACAGCACAATACCAATGCTTTACCTTCAGAAGATTCCATATGTGGTTTTCAGTCACAACAAACATTAGTTATTTAGTCCAATTGTCATTTTAACAAAAAAAAAAAGGTGTAAATGACAAATGTGTGTGAAATATAGAAGAATTGTCATCAGACCTCAGTAAAACAAATGAAAGATTGAAAGTTTCATAAAACTACACCTAATAATTCCCATGAAATTCTACCATTCGATTAACTTCACTCATTTGAAGATACTATGATTTGGCACACCAATTTTATCTTCAAATACTACAAAGAAAAGATATATTATAGGGACGCAGGAAGTTGTTTCTCACATGAGCACCATTATCTGCTAACTGCCAGGCTAACATAGGTAACGACTCCAACTAGGTAATGACTCTTACAACTAGAACTCTTACCTTGAACAGATCTGCCACTAGGCCATAGTCAGCCACCTGGAAAATGGGGGCTTCTGGGTCCTTGTTGATGGCTACGATGGTCTGTAAATCAATTAAGTGAATTACTTGCAATGATGGGCTACGTCACTATAGTATATACTCAGCATAGTCTAACATGAGAACTAATTCCCAGCAGTCAATTCCCAGAGCAAGCGCAGCAGTGCTAACACACTGTTCTGGTAAACGTCTCATCAACAAGGATGACGCTCGTGTAGGGAACATACGGGGGATGATTGTAGTGATGGGACAAAGCGCCACAATGAGAAACTGAACAGAAAATGCAGATAAATTATGGATGCAGGTAAAAAGCTCCTCCAGATCGCGTTTAAATCACTCCATTCCAATACAGCGTCACATTTCAGATAAGTTAACTTGACATGTTCTGGAAACTCTGAGGCGCCCTTCATGGCGGGAATTTTAGGGCTGAATTATAAGTCGACATAAAATTTTATTTGTGATTTAGCAAAAGCTGCAACTGTCTTGAACATTGTGCTTGGAAAGTATGGTGATGTGATCAGCAGTAAAACTCTCTCGCACGACACACACAGAACAACAAAATATGCTCGAAGAAACCCAGGAAAGATCAGTTCTATTGGCCTGTTTCCACTGAGTGGTACAGTACGAGTTGGTATGCTCTGATGGCTGTTTCCACTGTCAAAAGGTACCAAAAAGTGAATCGTACCGCACCTTTTTTGGGTACTCTTTAAAAGGGTACCTAGCTCAACAAAAAGGATACCGAAAGGCAGAGCGAGAGTGCAGCTGTACGCTATTGGTTTACAGAAAAGCACAAGCTCATGCACAAGCCAGGAGAATAAAAACAAAGGAAGCGCCAATTTTAAACACACCACCAAGGCATTACAGCGTAAGAATAATATATACATATAATAATGAGCCATGGTCGACCCAAGCACAGCCACAAAGCCAAGAAGAATCTGCCATCTGTACTGTTGTTGTTTACGGGGCCGTCTAAAAGCGAAACTGGTTTCACTTTCTCTAATGTCAATATCAACATGATGATTATTTGACTGTTGTATGATCATATCGCACACATTTGTTTCCGTAGTTTGGTATAACTATGGCTGTGTGTAGTAAAGACTGCTCCAGCTGAACACAGATGCTGGAGATTCACAGTTCATCGAAGAGCCGACTTTCACATGCAATTTATCATTCAGCCCTAGTTAGTTTCCTCTAATTCAGTGGTTCTCAAACTGTGGTACGTGTACCACTAGTGGTACGCAGGCTTACTTCTAGTGGTACGCGGAGGAATGAAATATGTCATGTACATGATACAAACATTTCAAAAATGATCAAAAAATGATGTATACAATGTCATATATGACATATAGCCTATATTTCTGATGTAATTTGCCACATTTTTTAACTGTGCAGAGTTGTAGCTGCTTTACTGGGCCTACTGCGCTACTGTATTTCAATACTGCTCATTTTGGTGGTACTTGGAGAGACAATTTTTTTCTGAGGTGGTACTTGATGAAAAACGTTTGAGAACCACTGCTCTAATTGAAGATATTATCACAGAAATTGATATTTTCTAAGTGTACTCTGATGTGCGGGTGTGTATGCAGACACATTATTAAACGTACCTTGCTATCCTTCATTCCAGCAAGATGCTGAATAGCTCCAGAGATGCCAACCGCAATGTACAGCTCCTGAAAAGTAAATCAAATAACAAAGTACGTGGGATATCAGAACTTGCAAGGTTTCTTTTGCAAGCAACAATTAAGTTAATCTGCTTTAAAAATGTTGGTTTAGTAATCTTCAATCAAATCTGAGCATTTGTTTCCATGTTTGAACTGTCTTTTCTCCTCTGATGACATCAGTTTGCCAATATTCTTAGCCACGCCCCCTCTTATAATTAGTTTGCTACATGACAATGATGCGCAAAAAAAAAAAAATTTAATAAAAAATAAAAATCACAAGAAAAATCTGTCGATGAACTATCAACGGACATTCACCGCTGCTGTGCATATAGACATTAACGTTACAGTTGTTTATTCTGCCGAAATGCCAGTAAAGACTTGAATTATTGCAAAACAAGATGGAGATTTCATTGCAGCGCTTGCATGGCAGAGTACATTATTTATAATCTCCTGGATTTTGTATAAGTGTGGTGGTGTTTGCATCTGATTTTTATGTAACACAAACATTTATACACATAGCTAGACCTGTAAATAATCTTTATTAGTGCTGTCAAACGAATTATCGCGTTCAAAATAAGTTTGTACACGTGGATGTATTGAATAAATGTTTATAGGAGCAAAACCTTTTGAAAGTCTATAAAAGCTGTATGGCATTTCTCATTTTTGCCGATTTAAACAATTACAAACATAAAACAGGAATTGCTATCAGAGCATCAAAATGTTTCCATGTAAAAGAATCACATCCTGCCCTCCATCTGAGTCTTGCACCTCATCAATGACGTCATTTGAAAACAACCTATTAGTATAAACATGAAATTTTCATGAAAAGTGAAAACTTGATGCATTTGAGTTAAATTAGCTATGATTATTGATCACACTGTCCTCTCAGTTAATTTAAAAACCTGAAGAAATTGAAGACTTCTGAAACTATCCAATTCAATAAATGCCTATAAAATTATCTGTGCTCATCCTCTATTGACAATACACTCAAAAAAAAGAAGCTACTGTAAGTCACAAAGTAGCTAATTTAATTCAAAATATTAATGAAAACTACAATACAAACTTGCATTCGCATTACGCTAAAATCACCTTAGAAAATATTAGAAGGGGTCAAAAGGGCTCACAAAACTGAAGTTTGAGTCATTTTTATTATTTGTGAATGAATTTAATTATTTGGATAATGAGTGGATTTTGCGGGGAATAATTTTTTTTTCAAGAATAGAGACATTCAAATTACAAAAACAGTAATTTTGTTGTATTAAATTTTTTTTTCTAATATATATATATATTTAAAATAAAGTTACATCTATATATATATATATATATATATATATATATATATATATATATATATATATATATATATATTACGCATCTATATATATATTATATATATATATATATATATATCTCATGTATTACGCATCTACATAATGTAATCATGCATTTGTTTTTAAATAAAATACTGTATATTTCTAAACACTTAACATCGTTAACAGACATAATGCAAATCAAATTAACCTTCATTTACCTAACAAATGATATTATTCCCTCTTTAAGTGTAAAAGCAGACGGTCATGAATCATTTGTGGCGGGGGAAAGCTCATTTAATATGCTTTCAGCGTCAGGTTGTGCTCAAGCCTGACTGGTTGGTTGATGCCCCTGGCAAAAAATATGGAGCACAAAGTTTAATCTGAAATAAAATATACAAATCCAACGGAAAACTCAACAGTGGCATTATAGTGGCTTCACAGGTGTACGAAAACCAACGATGCTGTACACCATCAGTCAAAAGTTTGATTTTTTTTTTTTGTCAATTTTGCTCAAGTCTGAATTTAATCATAAATTCACTAAAAATGGTCAATTATAAACCACAATGTACTGTAAACAATGGTTTCTTACTGAACATAGTTTAAAATGTATTCCTACGACTCAAAACTGAAGTTATATGAGCTTTTAACATCCAGTCTTTAATAGAAAACCTTCAGAATTATTTTTTCTAGATCATAGTTGAAACTAAGCCAAAAAGGAAAATGAATGAATGAGTGTAGAAATATATAAATAGACAGTCCATTTTGGGGGGGTTTATATATATTTTTAAAGTATATATTTTTTTTAATTATTTCATAATATTACAAAATTATTTATCATCAAATTAATGCAGCACAGGATTTAAAAAAAAAAAAAAAGGTTGAGCGGTAGTGTAAATCAGAGTTAAAGCGGTGTGTATTTGGGCACAGCAGAGCTCTGCTGATCTCTACGCCTCGAACCCCTCCTGAAGGCTGAACGGTGGAGGGTTTGGGGGGATTCCTCCACCCGTGTCCCACGGGAGAGCTACATCAGTAGCTTTCAGCTTAATGCACTGCTCCATGAATATTTCAGTGCAGTTTAATGTGGCTGCGCTGCTCTCCTGAGGGCCACCGCTTCAATTTGTGAACACACGGAGCCGGACGCAGCTCTAAAAGCCGGAGTGATGGAGACCCACAAATACACCACAGGATGGAGGAGGTTGTGCTTGTAGCTGCTGGAGAAATGTTTCTCAATCATCTTTTATCGAATTTGGAAGGTTTAATAAAACGAGATTACATTTTTGTCATTTATTTATTTATTTATAGATTTAATTAATTAGTGATTTTATTTTATATTTAGGAGAATAACGGCACTAATAGTTTTATTTAAGTGTCATTAAGATACTTTTTTAAAAGCTTTTAAATAATTATAATAAAATTG
This sequence comes from Danio rerio, assembly GCF_052040795.2. Classification (NCBI taxonomy): domain Eukaryota; kingdom Metazoa; phylum Chordata; class Actinopteri; order Cypriniformes; family Danionidae; genus Danio; species Danio rerio. The sequence continues at coordinate 35,284,886 of NC_141045.1, read as the reverse complement.
ACATTTAATTAGTGATTTAATTATTTTTAAGAGAAAAATTTAACAGCACCAAGTGTTAGTGTCATTGAGAAACTTAATTTAAAGCTTTTAAACAATTATAATTAAATTATGACTTATTTATTTATTTATTTAGGGATTTAATTAACTGGTTTAGGAATTCGTTTTATTTTTAAGAGAAACAAAATGTGGTAACTGCACCAACATTGTTATCTTAGTGTCATGGAGATACTACATTAAAGCATTTAAATATTTATAATAAAATTGTGACTTATTGTTTCATTTATTTACTTGGCGATTTATTTACTTTTTGGGAGGAAAAAATGTAGTATTAGCACGAATAGTTTTATTTTAGTGTCATCACGATACTTCAATAATTATTTAAAAGCTTTTAAAATAAAATTGTGATTTATTTATTTAGTCATTCAGTGATTTGATTCATTTAATTTATTTATTTAGTGATAAATAAATTAAATTACTTATTTATTTATTTACTTAGTGATTTATTTACTTTTTAGTAGCAAATACACTAATAGCACCAACAATATTATTTTAGTGTCATTAAGATACTTCATTAAAAGGTTTTAGACAATTTTTATAAAATAGTGATTTATTTATTTAGGGATTTAATTTATTTAGTGGTTTATTAATTTTTTCAGGAGAAAAATGTAATAACTGCACCGATGTGTTTAGTGTCATTAGGATACTACATTAAAAGCTTTTAAACAATTATAATAAAAGTGTGACTATTTATTTAGGGATTTTATTTAATTTTTTAGGAGAAAATGCAATAACTGCACCAACAGTTTTATTTTAGTGTAGTGTAATTAACAAACTTCATTAAAAGCTTTACAAAAATTATAATACAACTGTGACTTAGGCGTGATTTAGGCGTTTAGTGCTTTGTTTTACATTTAGGAGAAAAATATGCTGACTGCACCAATAGTGTTATTTTAGTGTCATTTAAATAATTCAATAACAGCTGATAATCAATTCATTACAACAAAATGAGCTTTATTTAACATTTTATTTTTGTAATTTATGAATAGACATGAAAAACAAATTAGTAAATTAGTTCTACAGACTAATGTCATTTATTAAAAATAAATAAAAAGTAATTTAGGGCATCTGAAAATATGACAAAATTAATAGATATATTTAAACATTTATATTCATTTTTATACAACACTATACAATTTTTTTTTTCAGAAGAGTTAAATCAGCCTAATTTGAGTTACATAAATTCAAGAAATAAAAACCTTTTATTTTGAGCAATACTCGTTTTTTTTTTTTTTGAAAACCTAAATGCTCCAAATGACAACAATTTTTTTTTTAAATTGGAAAAACTTATTAGATCTTTACACAGTAAAAAAAAAAAACTTATTATTTTTTTCAAATAAATTGTAAACTGGCTGTACAAGCAGTTTGCAAAGATAATTGTTTTTTATTTCGGATATACCTTCTTGCTGTCACCTCCTAACAAGAAGGTCGCTGGTTCGCATCACGGCTGGGCTAATTGGCATTTCTGTATGGAGTTTGGCTCCGGTTTCCCCCACAGTCCAAACACATGCGCTACAGGTAAACTGAATAAATTAAATTGTTTTGTTTTTGTAAGTGTGTAAATGAGTGTGTAAGGATGTTTCCCAGTACTGGGTTGCAGCTGATAGCGCTTCCGCTGTGTAAAAAATTCTGCTGTGGCAACCCCTGATGAATAAAGAGACTAAGTTCTCTTTAAGAAAGAATAAATGAATGAATGAAATTGCATTGGTTAATAGATGAAATAAAACTTAATTATGTAGTGTATTATTTTATTTTAAAATTTATTTTACAAAAAAGGCTCCACTTTTATGATTTGATTTAAATATAACAGCCCTGTTCTCTACCTCAAAAGTGTTTTGCTGATGAAAAAAGCTGCAGTCAGGGGAAAAATGGCATAATCAAAAATATCAACCTAAAGTATCATGTTTTAATCCAATCAACTGCTGCTCTACGAGAATTTATTGCTGAATGTTTCGATTCATGAGAAAAAGGCTGAAAAAAAAGGGTGACATTATGGAAGTTGGCACTTTCCACAAACGAATCACAAACCTGCGACTGAATGTCTGCTTTGTTTTCCTCAACAAATGTCTGTGAAAGACGATTTATACCCTTCAGAAAATGTTGAATAAGCAGCTAAATAAATATTAAACAACACTTTGAATCAAATATAATAAATGATTTAAAAGTTTTTTTTATATATTGGAACTCAATTTTCCCACCCGTCTTAAAAGTGTAAAATTTGCAGCAATATTTATGACGTATCTGCCTCTAAAGAGAGTTTATTAGGACATTAAAGTAACCCATTATTTTTATTTGCAATCTAGTCTGTACTAGTCCTATATAAGGTTATGAAACAGAATTAATTTGCATTTCTTAACCAAATTTACATACAAGTAAATTTATTCATTTATTCAATTTCCTTCGGCTCAGTCCCTTTATTAATCAGGGTTCACCACAGCGGCATGAACCGCCAACTTATCCAGCATTTGTTTTCCACAGCTAACCCAACCCAGTACCGGGATTCAATCATACACTCTCACATTCACACTCGTACACTACAGCAAATTTAGTTTATTCAGTTCACCTGTACCGCATGTCTCTGGACTGTGGGGAAAACCGGAGCACTTGAAGGAATCCCATAGGAACACAGGGAGGACATGCAAACTCCACACAGAAATGCCAACTGGTTCAGCCGGGACTCAAACCAGGTGAAGCGACTGTGCTGCCTATATGAGTAAATGAATATAGGTAAAGTAATTTAAAGGCTTAATGAGGTTAACTAAGCAAGTTAGGTTAATTAGGCCATTGGACAACAGTAGTTTGATCGGTTGCCAATTGGATAAAAGGGGGCCTAATAGCATTGTAATAAAATTGTTTAAAAACTAAATTTTTATTCCTGCCAAACTAAAATAAATAGTTCAATATTTAGTAATACAAGAAGATAAAATATAATAGGAAATACTGTGATAAATGTCCTTGCTTTTAAACATATGATAAATATTTGAAAATAGTTTTTACATTTACTTTAATACAAATTTCAAAGAAGAAGGTTAATTAAATGCCTTATATCCAAAGATAAATTACAAAAGTCAACTAAGACCAAGAACTGTTTTTCATTCCTTATACCTACAACGGATGCCAATGGGACCATCATCTTATTAGCCCTCCTGTGAAATCAATTGAACATTTTGGATTTCACAAGTAATGTTTAAAGGTGCTAAATGTAAGCTTTTGACTCTTCTAAAGCATACAAATACCATAAGATGTTTGCAGATATTTAAGAAACCTGCTATGTGAGCATACTTGCTTATCTGGAAAACAATGCAAGATATTCTGTCAAAAATAAAGTCAGATATTCTGCTTTGAAATGGTTGTTGCTACATTGGATATGGTTGCGGACGAAAGTTAACGAAAATTATTTCTATTATTTATTAAATTTCCCATTTATTGTATTTTATTAACGTCTACCCCCACCCCAACCCTAAACCCAACCGTAACAAAGTAAAAACCGTAGTTATACCAAGTATTATTTATGCTCTCTAATAAATTAACCAATATAAATTGTATTTTTAACACCTACCCCAACTCCAAACCTAAACAAAACCGTTACAATACGGTAAAAATTGTAATTATTGTTGTACAGTGTACTATATTAATGTGCATATCCCACTTCCGGCCGGCCGGGTATCCAATCTAGACTTTACCCTTTAAAATTAGGCATTACGTGCTGGAACAGCCATCTTTGTTTTGGTTCTTTTAACCCGCCCACTACCAGTTTAGCCAATTGTATTTCAGTACCCTGAGTGCCCTGGTGGAAAACAGCGGATTTGATTCATTCAGTCAGAAAGGCTCTCAAAGCATGTGCCCGTGAACAAAATGTGCTCTGAGATGCGCAAATTTTCTGCTTTTTACAGAAAAAAATAAAAACAGGAGGGCTAAAACATTACGACTAACCACAAAAGACATGCTCAATCGACCCAAAGCAGCAGAACTCCAGTTATTTCACTGGTTGAAATCATGCGGGACTTGTTGAGGGTGAAAAGTAATGCAAACGCTCGGCTTGAGCTTGACAAGCTTGTCAAAACATTGCGAGGATTGTCTTTGTGGCCGATGCTTTGAGCTGAACCTGGACCCGTGTGGCCGAAGGCTCCACTAATGGCTCTGGTAAATCATTCAGAAGCCTGAATGTGCCATTAACTGCATCACAACGCCTCAAAGCTAGGCTAATGTGTGGATAATGACAGCGGGGAGACCTCACTGCACCAGGATAATGGAAAATTAACCTTTTTAAAGGGCATCACAGATCCATCTCTCTGGAGTCAAACAGAAACAACGATTAGATGCTGTTGCATTCAAAGTCAAGATGCTTTAGCAAATGCATCGAAAACATCCGTGGGGTTTTCAACTAGTAGAGGAGCAACTGTACATATGTTTGTACTGTACATTTTCAATAGGGTTGGGTGTGAATCTGCTCAAATCGAAAGCATTTATGCGAGGAGGTTGTTCAAATGCCTTCTTTCCAAAGATAAACAAATGGGTCCTAACAGACTTCCATTGTAAGTAAATATAAAATTAAAGTCATTGGGACCATCATCAGCCACTGTTCGACTATCAAGATGAATCATTCAAAAGGCTAATATATACTCCTGCGACAAGCGAACAAGAATGGTCTGGTGCAGTCTTTGCATAGAACTCACCAACGCTGACGCACACCTCTCAAAAAAATTTAACTACACATCACATCAAAGTGTAGCGCAAGCTCTGTGATTGGTCTGACAAGCGTGGGCGGGGCTGAGAGCCGCAAGCCCAATGCAGTAAGTGTTTATAAGTGTCGAATCCTGTGAAGGAGCTCCAGATAAAAACTTTTGTTTTTACCTTGTGATTAAAGTTGTTGCACGTACGCCGGTTCCCCCCACTGAATGAGCGAGTTTGAGCTACTTGTAGCGTTCAGAAAAAGCAAAACACCAACACAAAGGAACATAAAAACCTACTGCCAGCTAGCATTTCGGAAGTGTTTTTGCAGGGCAACACAAACAGGATGCAGAAGTATAAATGCACGACCATGCGCAAGGTAGGCGCCATGGGTCACTCCGATCACTCGATGCAGAGGTATAAATCAGCCTTAAAGCTGCCTTTTCACTGCACACGACAAGCAACAGACCAGAAGTCATCAATTTTCAAAAGAGAGTAGTCAAAAGTGTGTGTGTTTATCTGTATTTTGCTGCTCTTTGGTGCTTTTTTTATCCTTATTGTAAATGACTTTAAATAAATGTACCATATGCACTTTATTCTCCGCGTACCAGCTGGCGCAGCCATTTGAATCTTTTTGGCTTAAGACTTCCAGTCTCATTACCTTCCATTCATTTTTGGACGTTAAAAACAACTCGTTACGCTGCTTGATGTTGCAAACTGATATTTTCTAATTATATTATTCTACTTTGACTGTATAGTCATGGACATGCTTGTTTGTAGAGCGAGTAGTTTGACCGTTTTCTGCCGTTTATTATTCCTAGTCATTTCAAGGTCAGGAGAAAAGCGTAAAGGCGGACGGACAAGTCTTCACAGCAACATGGACACCTCCAAATGGCGTTAAAAGTGTCACATACTGTATTTATAAGGTGTAATTCACCCAAAAATGTCATTTCTGTCTTAATGTAATGATGTATTCCTGGCACCGAAATCACAAGTCTGTTTACTACGAAGAGGACGTGTGCGTGCCCGCCAATGAAATCTACTTTAGTAAACAGAACCTGAATAGGCTGTGAATAACATCTAATAAAGCTGTAAAAAACGTTCAGTTTTTTGCACAGAGCGATCGTTTGAGAGCCACATGGTAAGTACGGTTTGCATGTGTGTATTTTTTTTCTTAAAGTGATGGCAGCCATGAGCCGCACTCAGGTGTGAAAGTGAAACCAAAAGCGTGCACATCATTTAAATAATCATACCGCATTTTAGAGTTACGATTAGCATTTGATACGTTTTTTCTTTCAAAGGCGAACACAGTGTTGTGCGCGACAATAAATGTTTAGGAGTGTCAGTATAACTACTCCAGCTCAAAACATAATAATTCAACATCAGATTTATGAGTAGTTATATTCTGATGGGGCGAGGCAGTGGCGCAGTAGGTAGTGCGGTCGCCTCACAGCAAGTAGGTCGCTGGTTCGAACCTCGGCTCATTTGGCATTTCTGTGTGGAGTTTGCATGTTCTCCCTGCTTTTGCGTGGGTTTCCTCCGGGTGCTCCTGTTTAACCCAGTCCAAAGACATGCGGTACAGTTGAATTGGGTAGGCTAAATTGTCCGTAGTGTATGAGTGTGTGTTTGTGTGGATGTTTGCCAGAGACGGGTTGCGGCTTGAAGGGCATCCGCTGCGTAAAAACTTGCCGGATAAGTTGCCAATTCATTCCGCTGTGGCGACCCCGGATTAATAAAGGGACTAAGCCGACAAGAAAATGAATGAATGAATGTATTCTGATGCATCACTTTACTGTGCATTAATGACCAGGACAAATTAAAAGTCTGTTCAAGTCCACCTTTCCAAGTCCATACAAAATGTACCATTGCAACCAACAGTTGACCTACACATAGGCGTAATATTATTATTGTGGTTTTACCATATGTTTAAGAATTAAAAATAATACTAGCCTACTAATATTATCCTTTATTTTACAGAATCGTCAGAAAATCTTGATTTTAACCAAATAAAATCCTGATTCTCATTTTAGCCGGAATCGTGCATCCCTATTACCATAATAGTAATACCATTTTAATTGTATTATATAATATAGTAGTAATGTAGTATAATGTAGTAATGTAGTATAATGTAGTATTTATGTAGTGTTGAATTGAGAGATTTCAATTTCTGTCATTGACACACTGTAGCATACAATAAGCAATAGACAATCTTAAGGTGTTACTTACAGGAGCCACAATCTTTCCAGTCTGTCCGACCTGCATGTCGTTGGGCACATACCCAGCGTCAACCGCAGCTCTAGAGGCGCCGACTACAAGAACACACAGCAGATGTCAATGTTTACATTCACATTTATTTAAACAACCTGATCATAAACTAACACCAAAAACAGAATCAAAAGTTAAAATGAATAAATCAAGCAGTTTACCGGCTGCGTTCAGCTTATCTGCGAGGTCGTACAGAAGTTTGAAGTTGTCGCCGCTCTTCAAGCCTCTGCCTGTTATGACAGAAAGACGGCAGATGGGCATAAAATATGAAATTACTGTTAAGGTTATGACTCCAGCAAGATCAATAACGTCTCAGTTTCCTATTGATTTTCCTGAGGACGAAAAAAACATCAACAACAACCTGGAAATTTCAAGGGAATACCCAACATCGTGAGCTAGTGTTCAAACAATGAAGGTAAACACAAAGATGATGCAGTCCCTGAGGAAAGCAGATTTACTTTACAGCTTAATAATAAAATATATATAAGAAAAACATCATCAATAAACAATGTATGAGAGTTAGACCTTACTGGGTTTGTAAGAGATTTACAAAGGAATATTAGATGATTGTTATATATATATATATATATATATATATATATATATATATATATATATATATATATATATATATATATATATATATATATATATATATATATATATATATATATATATATTTTTTTTTTTTTTTTTTTTTTTTTTTACATGTTTTATGTTGAAATGTGCAAATGATCCATTAGCTAATAAAATATGCACTACTTTGCATTTATTTCTACAACAAAAAAAAATCTTCATACTGGATGAATTGTTTTTTTTGAAAAATTAGGGGGAAAAAAAGTTTAGAGAGGTGATTTAAATGGGTTTTAAACAGTTTTCAGACCATTATATCATGTTTTGAACCATGAATTTGATTCGTTCAGTCAGAAAGGCTCTTAAAGCATGTGCCCAGGAGCATCATGGCCGAAATGCAGCTCTGCATCATGGCTGAATTGCAGCTCTGCATATTCAAGGCTGAACTACACGTTTTTTATTAAAGGTGCTGCATGTAAGTTTTTGACTCTAAAGCATAAAAATACCTCAATATATCTGCAGATAGTTCAGAAACATGCTAAGTGAACATTCTTGTTTATCTGAAAAACAATGCTGAAGTCAGATATTCTGCTTTGAAAATGTGCTTTACATGTCGGAACGTCTGTCTTAGTTTTGGTCCTTTATCATCTCGCCCAATGCCAGTTTAGCCAATTATTTCAGCACTCCAGGTCACCTTGGTGGAAAACAGCATATTTTATTTTATTCAGTCAGAAAGGCTCACAAAGCATGCGCCTGTGACCAAAATGCAACCTCCAGTGGACAGTAGCAGACTCCGAAATGAGACGCAGATTCAGAGTTCCACATGAGGTTATTAATTAGCAAACAATGTAAATATAACGTTCGTAAACAATAGTTGAGAAGGTTACATTGTAACCCTGTGTTCTAACGACACGCTACATCATGCGATTTGCAGCAATAAGCAATTTGGCTGTTTGCACCAGATGAAACACAACAGAAATTTAAATACAGCCATTCAGAAGCACAGAATAGTGCACTCAATCATGAAATAGTAACGTTTATAATGTAATTAATTAATACATATTAAAAACCTCTAACACTATTAAATGTACATACTGAACACTATTAAATGTACATGCTGAATCACTGATATGTGTTGACTTTCAGTGAGTCACAGTTCTAAAGTTTCAGTAGTATGGCAATAAAATGTAAAATGGCATTCAAACTCACATCGTTAGCATTTAACACAGAAAAAAGCACATGAGGTGTACCTGAGGTGAGCATTGGCTAAGTTTTCTGTTGCTCATCTGCAAGAAATAGAAGCCATTTCTAACATATCAATTCAAGGTGTTGGCTGGGACAAACTCCTTTTAATGTGGAAAATATTGCTTCTATCACATGCCATTGCTTTTATTTAGAACACGACTTAAATCAGCCTTTAGGCTTGATAGTCAGGCTGCCTCCTGTTGGTCCTAAATCTGGAAACCTGCGACTGCATTTGTTTTGATCCAGGAATGCAATACTGAGTGTCAAACTTGCATACTGCACCTTTAATGCATTAGTGTATCTGAATAATTGCATTAATAACTGCAAACATCTTTGGCATTACGGTTTATCTAAAATGCTCAAAAAATGTTCAACACATTTCTAATCATAGTTTTAATATCTCATTTCTAATAACTGATTTCTTTTTTCTTTACCATGATGAAAGTAAATAATAATTGACTAGATATTTTAAGATACTGGTATTCAAAAACGAAAAAAATATTGCTTAAATGTGTTGACCATAAACTGGTTTAAAGAAATTAAAAACTGCTTTTATTCTAGCTGAAATAAAACAAACAAGACTTTCTCCAGAAGAAAAAATATTATTGGAATTACTGTGAAAATTTCTTTGCGCCATTAAGACTTCACAGGAGGGCGAAAAATAATGACTTCAACTGTATGTTTTGTTATATCTCTGTGAAGATAAGCAACATATTTAGTGTATTTAAACTATTATGAGTCACACTTCTGTGTATAATTTTTGTTTTGTTGTAAGTAGCATTTTTATAAACAAGTACATCCAGTACGGTTGTTTTTGCAGAATAAACCCTTCAGTTTTAAACAACAGTGCTCCGCTACATGTCGAGCTGCCTGTTGATAGCCCTGTTGGGATTTATTCTGCAAAAACAATTGCCTTTGTACTCAATTGCCGATGTACTTCATTCCTAATATAACATTTATACAGTCCTACATTTATAACTGGCCTTTTGAAGGTAGCAATAATGCTGAAGATATAAAAAATATTTTGTTTATGGGGGCTAATAATATTGACCTTAATATGGCGTTTAAAAAAAATTTAAAAGGCTTTCATTCTAGCCAAAATAAAACAAATAAGACTTTCTACAGAAGAACAAATATTATCAGACATACTGTAAAAAATTCCTTGCTCCGTTAAATATCATTTGGGAAATATTAAAAAACAAAAAAAACACAAGAGAGTGCATAATCGTCTTCAACTGTATGTGTATCAGCACAAGTGTGATTCTCACCTCCAGACACTACGACTTTAGCACTGGTAAGCTCTGGCCGGTCACTCTTGCTCAGTGTTTGCTCTAGCCACTCCGAGACTCCGACAGGCGCAGACGGAGAGACTGCAAAAAACAGCAACATCTCGTGAGGAGACGCCAAATAAACAGGCAGAGCTCCTCCAAAATACCCCTTTATGATGCCTTTAAAGTCAACCTTTAAACAAACGGGTCCATCTAAAGTTTACAGCGGAGGGGAGGATTATATACAGTGCTAAATACTGTAAACCTTTGTGTGTGGTTCAGCTGGGCCTTAAAGCGAGACATGAGTGTGTTTAACTTCATCAAACAGCGGGTACCTTCCTCTGAAGTGCTGCTGCCTCCGTCTGCAGCCGCCGGCTCGAATGAAGTTCCTCTGACAGTGAACACCTTCACGCTTTCATTGCACTTCACTGTGCTCAGAGCATTTCCTGTGGAGAAGACAGAGGGGATGCTTTTTTGTTGTTGTTTCTTTGTGCTACTGCTTGTGATATCTTTTGGTACTTATTTTTATAATTTTAATTTTAAAAAGTCTAAACTTTCCGTTATAGACAGAACCTTGTTTATTAAAATAAAAGGCAAAATGGGACAACAACAATGAAAATCAATACACAATCTACAACACAAAACTAATGATTTTTTGTACTTTTGTATCACTTTAACAAAGTTCAGCCTTTTTACAATTAAAGTGATACAAAAGTACAAAAAAAAAACAAAAAAACATAGGTTTTGTAGGTTGTTTATTGTTTTACTTGTTGAGCCAGTTTGCCCTAATGCTTTTGATAAAAGTTCCATCATATAAGTCATGGCAACCTACGATCACATACTTTAAAAGGAAGATTCTCTCCTTTATCTGATTTATATAAAGAAATCTGTGCAAACAGGTTTAACTGTGATCACCAATATAATTGTAATGTAATAATACAATAAAAGACCACAATAAATGTATCAGAATATTAGTTTGTATTATCAAGTACTGTAGGCATTTATTTATTTGAACTGGTTTTAAAGTTTAATTTTTATTGCATCAATTTTAATTTAATTTTTTTAATTCTTTTTATTTATTTATTACTATTATTTTTATAAATATTTTCCATTTTGCTATATTTTTATCTATTCCTGTTGTAATTTTATTTTAATTTTATTTGTTTGCCAATTCATTTCGGCGACAATGTTCAAAAATGGGGGAAAAATTACAACCTTGATTGTACAAAATGTTTTGTTAAAGCTTGAGAAAATAAATCACAAATAAATGTTTAAAAATAAATAAATTAAAATAAAAAGTTCTATCACTTATCGAAAGTTCAGACTTTTTAACATTAGAAACAGAACCTTGTTTATTAGAAATATTACAGCAAACTGGGTCAACAACGAAAACAATATACGAACCACAACATAAAACATTACAGAGTTATGTTAGGTGCGATTAATTATAGAAAATTATGCAATTTTTAAATGACTGTCAGCACTAAATACAACAAATAAAATGCACGCAAATAAAACATTTACACACGCGCATACGCACACACAGTGTATTAATAAAGGGACATAACAATGAAATTAAAATCATTGATCAAGACCTTTAATAGACAAACAGATGAGTTCATAGACAGAATATTCAATTATAATATTTAAAAAAAACTAATATTTAAGACCAATTTCTATTTTAAATGTTGGACTTTTTATTATTCATATTTGATTGAATTATTTCTTAATATAATATGCATTATTTTGTTAAAATAAAAATATTGCAACAAACCAACATTTATGTACATAAAAAATAAATAAATAATAATAATAATAAAAAAAAAATATATATATATATATATATATATATATATATATATATATATATATATATATATATATATATATATATATATATATATATATATATATAAATATATATAAATACTTCAGACAATTTCCGCCACAGTCCAAACACATGAGCTATAGATGAATTAAATAAACTAAATTGGCCATAGTGTATGTGTGTGAATGTGAGTGTATGGATGTTTCCCAGTACTGGGTTGCGGCTGGAAGGGCATCCGCTGTGTAAAACATATGCTGGATAAGTTAGCGAGACATTCCGCTGTGTCAACCCCTGATGAATAATGGGAATAAGCCAAAGGAAAATGAAATAATATAATATAATAAAATATAATATAATATAATATAATATAATATAAATTTGAGATTAACTGGCAGACTTAAGCTAGATATTCTTCATCTGATAAATTGTATTAAAAGACATCAACACACATTTTTACATTACAGAATGAATAAAATATCATCAATAATTGTTCCTTCAAATCCCTCTGGAATAATTGATGAAAAACATGCATCATAATCATTTGCACAGCTCCGGGAGAACATTCAGGATCTCCAATTGAAAATCTGCAACAAAAATTATTACCTAAATTGGTAAAACACCACTTTTAAAGTGGTATTTTACATGAAAAACGTTTTTATCCGATTTAATATTTAATTAAAGTCTTGCAACAACAATTTTTAAAATCATTTTCTGTGCTTGCCAAACACAAAGTGGCCAGAGTAATTAGGAAGTATTTATGACAGTGTATTTTATGGATGTGAAATGATAAACAAGAAAAATAATACATGCAAAGTGGAACAAAAAGTCTCCGGTGTCCCCGTTAAAACGAAAAAAAAAAAAACATATACATATATATACACATATATACACATACATACATATATATACACATATATACACATACATACATTATATATATATATATATATATATGGTTTATTTCGAGTCATTTTGACTCATTGTGCGTCTCTGAGCGCAGAGCCAGACTCCTAAATCACAAGCTCACGCTAAACAAAGAGAAAGACACGCAGCATATGAGACTATGGTTACATATGAAAACTGAACAGAACATGGAGAAAAGGAGCTGCTGGGGCATTTGTTTCTGTATTTACCAGCATAAATGGTCCTCACAAAAGTGTCTGGAGATTTGATCTCAATGATGTCTGAAATGGGAGCCACATCCAGCTTGGCAGCCACTCGAGGAAGAAGATTCTAGAAATACAGAAACACCCACAATAATATTAGAAAAAAGAGGATGCATTTGAAGTTCTTGGACCCGTTTAAAAGGAACACACAATTCTTTTTTTTTTTTTTTTTTTTTTAAATATGCCAAGTTTACAGCTTCCCTGGAGTTAAAAAGATTACAGGTTAAGCCATTTTAGAAACCATTCAGATTTTCTCTGCTTTTGGCAGGAGCACTTTTAGCTTAGCTTAGCATGCATGAAGTGATCAGGAAGTGTTTGTGGAAAAACAGTTTGGCGAGGGAACGCAAAAAACCTTAATATATATATTTTTCTATCACTGATTTTTTTCCACCCATTTTTTTCCCAGTAGCAAATTGTTCGTAATTTTTCCCAGTAGCGTAATTTTCCCAGAAGCAAATTGTGTACTATGACAGCCATTTTTTTTAAGTTGCTATTATCTAGGCCAATATGGCTAGAAACTATACTCTCATTCTGTTGTAATAAGTGTTTAAATCACCAGATAAGCAACTATGGATAGGCAAGTAGGCAACTAATTTTAATATTTAAAAATAAGAATATAAGTGCAGAAACACATAAAACATACATAAAATGTGTAATTTATTTATACATGTTACACATCAAAAAATATAATTATACAAAAAATATGTAATGACTAATTAAAATTAATTATATATATATATATATATATATATATATATATATATATATATATATATATATATATATATATATATATATATAAATGAAATAAATGAATAAAATAAAAACTTAAAATAAAATATTATCCTAAATTATTTTTTTTTTTCAGAAATAAATTATTTTCTGCATTTATTTTTTTCAACTTTTTTTTTTTATTCTTTTTAACTTTGACTTGTTTTTGCATTTATTTTCAAACGTATTTAGGCTAAATTTATTCATTTTTCCCCTATGCTGCGTATTTCTATATTCATTTATTTTTGCTTGGATTTTTTTTTTCAGTCTGTTACATATGAATGAGGAAGGCTATTCTAGTGTAGCTTCACCACATTATTGGTTTAGACCCCACGAACAGAAAAGTCAGTTATTTTAGAAAACAACAACATACTTTTCACTTAGATTCATACATTAAGAATAGCAGACTTTTTTGCATTACAATCTAAAATGTTAAGTTTAAATATGCAAATAAATGTTAATTTGCATACATTTCTACAACAAAAATCTGAACGACACTGACATTAGGTTAAAAATTCTAGCTTTTTTGTTGTTATTGTTTTTTTAACAGTCTCAAAGGTTTTAACGAAGAGGATTTTAAGAATTTGTATCACACCTTAATAAATAACCCGCGCACACACAATTTTTCTTAAATAATTGTTTGTCTAATATAAAAAGGCATATCATGAACAAATCCCCCTGTGAAAAGCTTCAGAATATAGATATGAGTTTGATGCATGTTAAATTGGGGGGAGGGTAATTTTGAGGAAACAACCTTCAAAAATATGTATTATAATTAAAATCTACAACTAAAATATTTATCAAGAGCGACAAAAGAAAGACTTAAGCGCATTTTGGAGGCTTTATATACATTAGAAGAAGAGAAAAAACACTTCTTGAAAAGCTATAAATCCCAAAAAAATTTTTTCCTGTAGTGGCTCACCTTAAGACATTACAAGACGTTCATCTTTACCTATAGTTTGATTTGTTTGGGTATAGAGTTATTTGGGCAGGCATTGATCAAAAACCAGTTTGAGCGCATGTCTGAAAACTTTGGCCGTCCTGCATCGCAGACAGAATAAATATGGTTGAGTCTCAAAAAGAGCTCTAAGTTATGTCTAGAGGTGAAAAATATTGCATCGCGGTAATTCAAGTGTTTTATATAGTGACATAATGAAACCAAATCCACCACTTAAGAATCCATCAAATAAAATACATTTAGCCAGTGAGGAAATTGAGACTAATACATCTCTTTGGTCTGGGGTTAGGCTACATAAGATACTGTTTAATGTATTACAATTCAATTTAAATACCATTAGATCTGCTGCCTGACAGTTTGGCTGTGGAATGACAAATAACCGTGCGCATAATAGAGCCGCACTTATTGAGGACGGACTTCTGCCACAATTCCAGAAGAAAGAAGTCTGATAGGGGATCGGCAGTATAAGAGGTTCTAATCCATTCCCCATTTGTGCTTTTTCCTTTGGGAAATAATCGAATAACTCTGGAATGAGAGCAACTACTCAGTCCAGAATTAAGTAAAACAGCCACACTAATCACTGATGTATATAAAAAATAAATTATGATTTAAATAGTTTATAAAGTTTTATTAATAAATTACAAATACATTAAAATTACTAAATAAAATTAATTAAATAAAGGGGGTAAATAGATCTTAAACATTAAATATTTATGTACATAAAGTTTTAATTACCAAATAAATGAACGAGAATCAATCAAAAAGATGTTAACATAATTTTGTACAATTCGTTAAATGTCATTAAATAGAAATACACTAAATTGAGATTAAGGAAAAAAGTATCAAATTACGCCAAAGTTCATTACAAAAACGATTCTATCAAAGCAAAAATTAATCTTGCTTCTATTCATCAGGTTAGAAAATAGTCAAAAATAAAACAAATATTTCATAAAATTACAAAATTAGCCTTGTTGAATCAAAATTTTACAACTTGATAAAAGTTGATAACCAAAAAAGAAAATCGAAAATGTATTTATATTTTGTTCATTTGGAAAGCAATCTGATAAAAACTGTCATCAAATGAAGAAAAATAAATTTCAGTAAATAAAAAATTAGACAAAATGCTTTATAAGATAATAAAATGTGACATCAATTAAAAAAGTCATGAATACACTGCAAAAATATAATTAAAGGGAGAAAATATATCTTAAATATGTTTGTAAATTAAGACGTTTTTATTAACAAAAAAGAATAACAATCAATCAAAAACCTTTCATTTTTGTTTAAAATGTTATGTCATTAAACAGAATTACACTAAACAGAAATATCAAAAGAAAAAGTATATTAAATTAAGGCAAAGCTCATTATAAAAAAATACTTCAAAACAAAATATATTAAATCTGTTCACCAAACAGATCAAGTCAAAAAATAAAATAAATAGTTTATTTAAAGAATTACAAAACTAAACCAAAATGTTGAACTTTACAACTTGATAAAGGTCAATCAAATAAAGTCAATCCAAAATAGAAAAAAGAAAACAAATATTAGTAAATTTGTAAAAGAAAAAAACAAGTTAAATGCTTTAGAAGTTAGTACAAATGTATCATCGAATCAAAACAAAAAAAAAGTCATCAATGCACTATAAAATGTATTTCATTGTGCACATTTAAAGCATTATGATTAAACTGTCATCAGATAAAGAAATTCAGTAAATTTATTTATAAAATAAGACAAATTATGTTTTTACAAATATAATGCTGTAATATATAATGAAACTGTGCCATCAACTTATAAAAAAGTAATGAATACATTATAATTAAAATGTAATTAAATAAAGGGGGAAATATTTATGAAATATTTTTGTACATAGATTTTTTTTTAATTCACAAAAGTTATTTCTGTTCTTCAGATTACAAAACTGAAGTCAAAGCTTTAGAAGTTATCGTTAATATCGTTAAGTTACATAAACTATAAAAATGTATTTCATTGTGCACATTTAGAGCATTATGATAAAAAAACTGTCTTCAAATAAAGACAATTCAGTACATTTATTTAGACAAAAGAAAATATTTTTGTACAAATATAATGAAACAATATTTAATGCAAATATACACTATAAAAAATTATTGCAAGTCTGATTATAGAAAAATCATATGTGGACTGTTTGGGCATACTCCCATGAACCCTCGAGCACCCTGGTGAGGGTATAGAGCTGGTCCAGTGTACTACGGCCCGGACGAAAACCGATTTGTTCCTCTTGGATCCTAGGTTCAACCATTGACCAGATCCTCCTCTCCAGAACTCTGGCGTAGACTTTTCCCGGGAGGCTGAGGAGTGTGATCCCCCTATAGTTGGAGCACACCCTTCGGTCCCCCTTCTTAAAAATGGGAATCACCACCCCTGTTGCCCAGTCCAGAGGTACTGTTCCCAATCTTCATGCGATGTTGTAAAGACGTGTCAGCCACGACAGCCCCACAACATCCAGAGACCTAAGATACACATGGTGAATCTCATCCACCCCCGCTGCTTTGCCACTTCGGAGCTTGCAAACTACCTCAGTGGCCTCAGCTTGGGTGATGCGTGAGTCCACAACTGCATCCCCAGTCTCTGCTTCCTCAATGAAAGACATGTTGGTGGGGTTACATCCCCAGTCGAGATCAACAGCTCCCCAATATCGCTGTAAACAGCGTCGAAGTGGAGCTGCTTTTCCCTGCTGAGGCGCTGGACATTTTGCCATAATCTCTTTGGGGTCGACCGATAGTCTTCCTCCATGGTCTCCCCGAACTCTTCCCAGGCCTGAGTTTTTGCTTCCGCAACCGCCCGGGCTGCAGCACGCTTGGCCTGTCGATACCCATCAGCTGTCTTGGGAGTCCTGCAAGCCAACCAAGCCCTGTAGAACTCCTTCAGCTTGACGGCATCCCTTACTTCCGATGTCTACCACCGGGTTTGTGGATTGTCGCCCCGACAGGCACCACAGACCTTACGACCACAGCTCCTCAAGGCCGCGTTAACAATGGAGTCGGAGAACATGGACCACTCAGTCTCCATGTCTCCAGCCTCCCTCGGGATCTGGTCAAAGCTCTTACGAAGGTGAGAATTAAAAATCCCTCTAAATTGAGGTTCAGCAAGACTTTCCCAGAGGACCCTCACAATACGCTTGGGCCTACCAGGTCTGTCCAGCTTTCCCCCTTGCCAGCGGATCCACTTCACTACCAGGTGGTGATCATTGACCGATCATTGACCTCCGCCCTAGGGTGTCCTGGTGCCATGTGCACTGATGGACACCATTATGCTTGAACATGGTGTTCGTTGTGGACAAACTGTGATTAGCACAGAAGTCCAATAACAAAACACCACTCGGGTTCAGATCAGGGAGGCCGTTCCTCCAAATCGCGCCTCTCCAGGCATCACTGTCATAACTCGCATGGAAATTGAAGTCCCCCAGTAGAACAATGGAGTCCTTAGTCTGGGCACCTTCCAGCACCCCTCCCAAGGACTTCAAGAAGGCCGGGTACTCTGCACTGATGTTTGGCCCGTAGGCACATACCACAGTGAGAGACCTATCCGCGACCCGAAGGCGCAGGGAGGCAACCCTCTCGTTCACCAGAGAAAACTCCAACACATAAGCAAGCCCACACCAGCCCGCCCCCTCTCAACGTGAGCAACTCCATAAAGTCCATCTCTTTTCAAGAAGTTGAGTTCCAGAGCCCAAGCTGTGCGTGTAGGTGAGCCCAACTATCTCTAGTCGGTACTGTTCCACCTCCCGCACAAGCTCGGGCTCCTTCCTTCCCAGTGTGGTGACATTCCATGTCCCAAAAGCCAGTTTCTGTGCCTGACGATTGGGTTGTCATGGTCCTAACCTTCAACCACCACCCGTTCCACAATGCACTGGCCCCTTACGGTTCCTCCTGCAGGTAGTGAGCCTGCAGGAGGATGGTCCCACGTCGCTCCTTCGGGCTAAGCCCGGCTGGGTTCCGTGGGAAAAAACCCAGCCACCAGGAGCTCGCATACGAGCCCCAACCCCATGGCTGGCTCCAGGGTGGGGCTCCGGCTGCGCCATACCGAGTGACGCTACAGTCCTTGATGTTGTTGAACTCATAAGGGGTTTTTGAACCGCACTTTGTCTGACCTGTCACCTAAGACCTGTTTGCCTTGGGAGACCCTACTAGGGGCATTTGCCCCCGACAACCTAGCTCTTAGGATCACTCAGGCATTTAAACCCCTACACCACAATAAGGTGGCGGTTCAGGGAGGAGCCAAGTTTGCCATAAGCAAAGTTCTATGTTCTATTTATATTATATGATGAGTCTAAATTCAAGTTATAATAAATAATAATAATATTAAGAAAAAATAATGCAAAAAAAGTACAAAAAATAACTTTTGCTAAAATAATCATTATTTTTAATTTTTTTTATTAAAAGAAAAAAAAAAAGTCAAATGGTAATTTTCAACAAAAAAACTTTGACCTGTTACTAGATGTTTTCACAGCAAAACACTTCAATGTTTGCAATAATTAAAATAAATAAATAAAAATAAATAAACAAATAAAAGGAAAAAAAAAATTGTACTAAAAAATGTGTTTAATCTAATGTTTCTCAGTAGAATAAAGTAACCACAATGTTTTTTTTCCCCACATACACTTGAAGATTCGTTGATAAACAACAGAATGTCAAACCTTTCAGCCCAATAGTCAATCTCTGTGTTAGATTTACCTTTCCAAAAGCCGAAGCTCCGGCACAGATGTGTGTGAAACTAAACTGTTTCTGGGTCGCCAAGATGAGTGGCGTCAGCTCCTCTGCGAAAGAGACAGAAATCAGTTTTTCCTTTATTTATACCAGTTATTTATACCACAAAACACTTCCTAATTCGTAAACAAAACCTCAAATAAAGTCATTTACCAGGTAACAATCCTTTATAGGCTTCATGCTGAGCTACCAGAACTTTCTTCACCCCTTGAACTTTGGACAGCTGCTCTGCAACCTGTGCAAAATGAGAGAGAAACAGAGAGAGACTATTTAATTTATTGTCATATCAGCTTCTCTGGCTATTTAACGGCAAAACCAGATCAAACACACAACTTTTCTATCAAAAATAAATTCAAAAAAATAAAGAGTTTTAAGGTTTACTTTTGATAATAATTCTAAAGTGTGGTTAATAGTGAAATCGGTTAATAGTTGCATCCCTAAAAGTACAGGAAATAATACATATACTATGAAAATCTGAAAATATTAATTGTAAGCAAAATTTATTTAAAAAAGTATTCAAAATAAAATAAAAAGTTAAAAAAAAATAACAATTTAGTATTAAATATGCCATAAAATATTTCAGATTCTCATTTAACATGCTTTTTTTTTAACAGTAAAACGAAAATCAAGTGTAGTAGTGCAACATGATTATTTTTGTTAGAATTTTATTTTGTAAATCAACAATGTGAACTATTATTTACAACAGTCTTTCTTTAAATGACTTTAACAGTCAATATTTAAAATAATCAAAATATGGTCTGTAAGCCTTTTTTCGAAATAAGCACATGATCCGACACCAGAAAGTTGCTTCACATAAATCAATGGGAAAGACGAGATAATACCTTTGCACAGTTCGTTCCAGCAACCAAACAGGACACATCACTGCCCAGTTTGGTGGCAGCGGTGATGGCGTTCAATGTGATCGGTGTCAACGTCTCATTATTGTGTTCGGCAACAACCAGAGTGCTCTGAAACCTCTGAATCAGGCCAGACTGGAGAGAAAAAGAAATCAAAAATGGTAAATCAGACACTGTGAGACATAGACAACTGGCATGAACTTTCACCCAAATAACTGCTGAGGTTACTATGAAGCCAGATTGTTCTTAAAAGTCATTAGGAATATGAAATATAATCTTCAGCTTATACTTTTTACAATAAGACAATGTAAATTGTAATGTAGGTCACATTTAATAGTGCTGCAGTTCAATCAGTTACTACTGTTTACATATTGCATAACCTTGACAGACAGCTAACTTAGCTAGTTTTGTTTATAAATCACACATATTGGCTTTATTAACTAATAAACTCGCTTATATTAATGCTAAAGATGGCCAAAAGTGTCAGAAACATAGTCACAGTCGATATTTATGTCAAACGCAATGAAAGGAAGCAAAACTGTGAGAATATGTGAAGCTTAGCTAGCATATTGTATAACGATTGAAAGTGGCTTAACTAAACATGACATTTCGTTTTAACTAGTAATTATAAAAGATAATATGTTAAAATGAGCTTAAATGTAAAACAATTGGAGTTTAGTGACATGTCGCTCGGCTTCTGTTGACCGAGTTAGCCTGCGTGCTAAGCTGATAAATGCTGTGTATTTCTAGCAACAAATGGCAGAGAGCAAGAATAACATCCTTAAACTAAAATGTGCACTTGTTTATGTCATTACGACGGATTTTTCTTACCAGTTGCCTGGGATTTGTCTTGTTTATTGCTTTGAGCATGATTACAGCAGTCCACTGTCAGCTGCCACTTCTTCTTCTTCTTCTTCTTATGGGGTTAATGGCGGTTGGCAGACCAACTTAAATGGTGCATTTCCGCCACCTACTGGATAGGAGTGTGGAGCGCATAATGTTGGAAAAAGCATGAGTACTAAAGATATATGATACGAATGGAGGGATGAGATTACCATAGGGAAGAGAGAACAGTAATAACAGTAGGAGGAGAGGAGAGAAAGAAAGAAAAAAAATACTAGTTAAAAATCATAGTAAATTTTATTTCCTTATTTTGCTAAGCTATTCTTAAATTCTATTAATCAATTTTGTTTCCTTTAAGTAATTAATTAATTGCATTATTATTTCAACTTGATTTGAACTGTTTCCTAATAGGGTCTGAAATGACAAATTTTTAATCCCATAAATACTTAATCCTTGAACTAACTGATATCTCTGATTGTCATATGCCACACATTCTGTAATTACATGTTCTAATGTTTCTATTTTCCCGCATTTATCACAACATCCTGTCTCGTGCTTCCCTATTCTGAACTTATACTGGTTTAGCAAACAATGACCAGCACGCAACCTAGTTATTACCACATCATTCCTTCTATTACCAAACTTATTTCTAGTACCACCCACACATCCTTGAATATTATGCATATGTCTGCCTTTTTCTCCATTATCCCACTCCCTTTGCCACATTCTACCTGTTTCTTTTGCAATTATGTTTTTTACCTCTGACTTACTTATTTTTATTTTTATTTCTATCTGAGTATGTTGTAATGCTTCCTTTGCAAGTTGGTCTGCCTCTTCATTACCTACTACTCCCATATGACCAGGAATCCACAAGAAGCTTACAAAAAGTCCACCCTGTCTGATTCTGAATAAATTTTGCATTATCTCATTCATTATGTCCTGTCTTGCCTTAGATGTTCCAGTAATTAAGTTGTTTAGTACTGACAGAGAATCGGAGCATATTACTGATCTTAATGGTTTCACGTCTTCTATCCACTGAAGAGCAAGAAGTATAGCTACTATTTCTGTAGTGTACACAGAAAGTCGGTCCGTTATTCTTTTTGATATTTTAATATTGAATTTTGGGATGTAAACTGCTACTGCCGTTTTTTCATCTTTAGGATCTTTTGACCCATCTGTATATATCTGTAAATAATTGAAATATGACTGATTTATGTATTGTTGTATTTCTTTTTCATTTAACATATTATTTTTGTGTTTTTCCTCATGTAGTAATAAATCGACTACTGGTTTATGGAAAAGCCAAGGCGGAATCGCAGAGGTTGGCACAGCAGGGGCTAAATTGATGTCTCTTATGCCCATATTTTGAGCCTCGTCTTTTACTGTCCAACCAAAACTATCTATCTTTTTATGTCCATATTTGTCAGCTGCCACACGCACTGTCCCTGATTAAGTAAGAGGGGATCATAGAGGTTGAGCTGAGTTCTCGCGAGAGTTCGAGAGATCCTAAGAAAAACGCCTCTTATAAAATTAAGCATTTTGTAACGCACATTTTCTTATGAGAATAGATGTGCGATACAAAATAAAATATAAAATTATAATAGGAACTGAAATAAATATAACTTTATAAAAGCAGAGTGGGCGGAGACTGTGTGAATATTTAATGAGGGGCGGGTTTTAATTGTTGCTGAAGGGACTGCGTTCACACGGCGACTGTACTGAACTCATGGTTAGATTTTTACGGATGTTTTGTGATTTTATATTAAAGACAGTGATAAAATATTTAAAGATTCCACAGAAATCCTGTTTTCGGCATTACTGAAGTATGATTCATCTCAATTAATGTCATTTTGTGGTTTTATTTACCAATTTTAGCAATGTAATCTATACATTTTGGTTTTATATGTTTAGATTTGTCCTTTCGTGTATGTTCAAGCACAAAATCGGGTAATTAAAACGAAATTTGGTTTATTAAACGAAAAAGGGGATTATTTATTCATGACTTTTGGCATAGAGGTTGTTGGTAAAATTATAATTTAACATTTTGTCAAAATATGTAAATTATATATATATATATATATATATATATATATATATATATATATATATATATATACATATATATAGGCTATTTAGATGGGTCGCAGCTGGAAGGGCATCCGCTGCGTAAAACTGCTGGATAAGTTGGCGATTCATTCCGCTGTGGTGACCCCAGATTAAGGTACTAAGCCGACAAGAAAATGAATGAACGAATGAATGAATGAATGAACATAGGCTATGACTTAACGTGTTTAAAACAGCCTTTATGGCGTATTTTCCTCTCTATTCATTTGTTTTCAGTTTAATTAAACGATAAAATTATTACAACAAATCGTTATTATGCTACATATGCCCGGTAGCCTCCTGAATCTCTGTTTCTGACCTCCTTCACAGAGACAACACCGTTTTAGCCTAAATTAAATTCATTTCTTTGCAGGGTTAAGGGTCAAAGTCAAAGGTGAGGTTCGACAGGCGGTCATCCTGAGAGAGGATTCACAACACACTGTTAGCATGATTGTCCGAATCATTTTTAGTCAAATAAAGAAGATATTATTTATGGTTGACTCTCCTGCAGGCTATCTAGGCTAGATTTAATTACTGGCGGTTCATTCCGCTGTGTCGACCCCTGATAAATCAGGGACAAACGCCGAAGAAAAAGTAATTAATATATATGTCATTACAAACATGAAAAAATGGGCAGATTAAACCAAGTTAAGTTTAATTTATTTTAAGCACGAAGCACATTCACCTTTTGTGGTGTGCAAGAAGCGCTTCGTTCAAGCAGAACTTAACAGTTGTAGGCAAATTTGTGTTGTGAGTCACTTCTGACATTTTCATTCATTGGAAGCAGAAGGGATTAAAGATTCATGTAGACCAGTTATGATTTGCAAAACGCAAAGTTACAATGAAAAACGTGCAGAGAGAGAGAAACAACAACTACAACAAAAACAAACACGTATAATACGATTTAAAATCCGGCCTATAAACATCTTTTTTGGTTGCAAAAAAAGTTTGTTAATAGAATAACAGTTTGTTTGTTTGTAAAGATGATTTAAAACCCCTTTTGTTGAATTGAAAAGTTCCTTAACTTTGGTTCTTCATGGAAGCTAAAAGAATTTACGCGTTTCATTCTGTGCAACGATTTCTTGAATTCGCATTCTTGCAAAACATTTTTAAATTGTATTTAGAAATGTGAACTAGGAGGTTTGCTTTAAGGACCCTTAGAAATTTATAGGAAAAAACTGTAAAAAAAATAAATCGATAAACAATTATATAAAGTATGATTTTTTTTATTATGAATAAGTTTATTAATTGTAATAAATTATTACGAAAATAATTAACAAATTAAAATAAGATTAAAACAGTCAGATATTTTATTAACATAAACATGCATGCTAACAAAATAATTTTTTACAAAAAAAAAATATATATGATTAAATGAGATTCAAGTAAATGGAAAGTATTGAAAAATAAATGATTTCAATAAAAAATAAAATTCACATTACAGATAGAAACAAAGAAAAAAATAATCATAATTAATTAACTACTTACCAATAAAATAAAAATATGATACTGTAATTTAAAATAAACAATGTTTTCCAAATAATATTTTATACTCTAGGCCTTTTTTAAAGTATATGCCTAAGTTGTCTTTACACAATAAAGTATGCTTGTAAGGTATAAGGCCTTTTTTTTATTTTAGGATGGAGATATCTGATAAGGCCATATCTGAGAAGCCTTTGTAACGAACTGAAAACTACTGACAGATAACATACTGTACACAACATATGTGTGATAATGTTTTGATGTCCAGTAGGGGGCTCACTAGAACACACAGACTTCATATGGATTTACCCTACAGGAACGTCTGTACGCATGAAATTTCCTTCTTATTCAGCATTTTAAATTATATGGGATTGGTATATATATATATATATATATATATATATATATATATATATATATATATATATATATATATATATATATATATATATATATAGATATAGATATATAGATAAACTATCAACATATATAATGTTTATATATAATACATTAACATTAAAATGTATACATTTTAAACTTATTTAAATAAAAAAAAAGGTCTTGTTCTCGTAAAACAGTAAAAACATAGCGTCCAAATAGGTTGTTCCAGCCTCTCACACACTTGGCTCAAGTTGGCTGCTTTTTATAAATCGGTTTAGGCAATTCTCATATGTTCTAATTTACTTTTTGTGCTTGTTTATTACCTGTCACACCTCGTGCCGTCTCACAGTTACGCCTGCATGAGAAACAAATGCACGAGCTTGATCTTCAGCTCTTCGGTCTCTAATATTCAAAGCGCTCCCGCGGTCGGATCTCCGCGCCGGGCTCTGCTGATATTCGGGGTCCAGGTTTGCATGTGACGTCAGGCCCCGGTGACGTCAGAGCCAGTGTCTGTGTGTTACTCTTCCCACAGGCTCTTCGGCCAGAAGTTATTAGTCAGCTCGGGACGAGGCAGTTTCCCATTCCATTTCCTCATCTGTAGCCTTCTGCCTTAACCCTCCTGTATGGTGGATATTCTACCGCATCCTTCTTTCTTGGGTGATATGGGGGATCATTCAAAAAGTAAGTGAACATTCGTGTTATACAGAAGTTTTCGTCCTTGCATAGGGTTATATGCAAAATTTGAGCTGCTAGCAAAACAGTTGCATTAATAACATTCAGTATTTTGTTGCGCGACATATTCAAAAACAACAAAACAATTTGGCTGCAGTTAATAGTAATTAAGTAGAACACAAAAGAAGCTCCACTTGCATGTTAAATATAGGATGCATAAAACACGAGCTATTGCTGTATTTACACGTCGGTGGTGTTTTGGGGGATTAAATGCATATGGGTGCAGTCGGTGGACTCTAATCCCTGCTTTCCATATCCAGAGAAGTCTGGAATCGCCATGTGTGTCGGCTGTGGAAGTCAGATCCATGATCAGTACATATTGCGGGTGTCCCCGGACCTGGAGTGGCACGCAGCCTGTCTGAAGTGCGCAGAATGCAGTCAGTACCTGGATGAGACGTGCACTTGCTTCGTCCGAGACGGCAAGACTTATTGCAAGAGAGATTACGTACGGTACGAGCAACTATATTTGTGATTTCACAGCTTGGGAATTTCGTCGAGGCCCAGTTTTTCACACAATCTTGACCCAGACAGATTTAGAGATATGGAGAATAATGTTTTGTTGTGTTTTACGTAAACTGGAGATAAAAGCAGCGTTTAGAACAATCAAACCCTATTTTATTTATATTAATAAAGTTGATTAAGCTAAATGTTACAATAGAAAATTTAAAATAACTGTATTAAGTGGAATTATTTAGTTTTCAGCACAATTTAAACTGAACGTCCATATTTCATGGCTCGAGTGTTTGGCTAATGTATTGCAGTCGTGTTTGGTTTGGGTTTGCCATGCTTGTTACTGCTGTTTGTTCAGTTTTATTTTAAAGTTTGCTTTGTAAAGAAATGTAATTCCATTGGCAACAGTTTCTGCAAAGCTTATATGTGCGTAAAGGATATTCTAGATAGTGCATTGAAGCGCACACTTAAAAAATAAATGTTTCAGAAAGTATTGTGTTGCGATGCCACAGAAGAAGAATTTTTCTGGGTTTTCTAAAATACATTTCAGTGAATGACTCTTGAGATAATCTAAACAGCCCATTTGCACTATAAAGAGTCGGTGTGGAATTTAAAGTTTCCATGGATGATGCTAGCCTATCGTTTGTTTGTTTGTTTTTTTAAAAACACACTGTATTTGATAAGTTACGGCTATATGTTCTGTCTTAAATATATTAAACATAATTTTAATACACTAAAACGTATCTATTAGTATATTTGTAAACCAAATAATAGTAATAAATGCATTAAAACAGTGTTAGAATGTAGCCTATAACAGCCTTTATGATATATATTATTGCATATAACTTTATTATTTTTACTTTTTAATTTAGATTTTCAAGGGATAAATGTGTGTGTTCAATGTTTAAAATGCATTAAATGCACATGCCTTTATAAAATAGAGTACGCCTATTTCTTGCCCCTATAAAACCATCCGCTTTGCGAGCAGTAAAATAACCAAATGCTTCTTCTGGAAATTGCAGATTATTCGGGATCAAATGCGCCAAATGTAACATCGGTTTCTGCAGCAGTGACCTGGTCATGAGGGCCCGGGATAACGTCTACCACATGGAGTGTTTTAGGTGCTCGGTGTGCAGCAGACATTTGCTCCCGGGAGATGAGTTCTCATTGCGGGACGAGGAGCTGCTCTGCCGGGCGGACCACGGACTGCTAATGGAACGCGCTTCCGCTGGGAGCCCCATCAGCCCGGGGAACATTCACTCTAGCAGGCCCTTACACATCCCAGGTAGTAGTAAAAATAATATTAGTATTAATAAATTCAGTAGAAATAATTAAAAAGTTGCAGGTTGTATTTAAAAATGATTTGCTGTAGGCCTACATAAATGTAAAGTGTGGCTGTAATGGTAATGATAATAACAGCTTAATAACATTGTCGCTGTTATTGGAGTTGTTTGTGAAATAATATACTTAGGACCAGCGTGAGTTTAATTCTGTCGCAATTTAATCAGCTTGTGAAATCGTGTTAATAGACTACCGGGCAGTTTGTGTTGCGTGCTGGCAATTTGAAGATATTTTGGCTGGGAATGTTTGAGGATATCCATGATTGAATTAGCAGGGCCTGAAAATAATCAGAAACCGTTTAAAGTTAATGGCATAATGGATGGAGTTTAAATCGCGTTTGATATTTACCAGATTCGTTTATGTAGCCTATTTTCTTAATCTAAAAAAACCCTGCAAAATAATTGCGATCTTGAAATAAATAGGTTTATTATTAGCGAGAGATTATTAGGAGTGTTTGGTTGCTACTTTGCTTGAGCCTATTTTTCTGAGGTCATATATTTTTTATGCATTTTAATTTTGAAGATAAACATGTTGCACTGTAATTATATGTGGTGCATTGCTAACGCTTAAACAGCAGTGAACCATACACATTTTCACATCGATTATGTGCCACTGCTTAACCCTCTCATTGCTCTGTAAGTTGGTGCTATTATTGCATGTTATACTTTTATATCCCATGTCGATCCTTCAACATTTTGCACATACAGCAAAGTTGAGAGCATATTGAAGGCCCTAAGAGGTGTTTTGACTGACACGCACTTAGCTACAGACCGATGTGTGTATGCACAATTTAACCTTCAAGTAAGCGTGCTCTTCTGCAGTGTGTCTAAATAATGAAATGACCTCTTAAGCCGAAAAGTGATTTATACGCATTTTATTCGCAGAACCTGTGCCAGTTCGACAGCCGCCTCATCGGAATCACGTTCACAAGCAGTCGGAGAAAACCACGCGTGTTCGGACAGTATTAAACGAAAAGCAGCTTCACACCCTCCGGACGTGTTATAATGCAAACCCTCGACCGGACGCGCTAATGAAAGAGCAGCTCGTGGAAATGACCGGCCTGAGCCCACGGGTCATACGAGTGTGGTTCCAAAACAAACGCTGCAAAGACAAGAAGAAGTCCATACTCATGAAACAACTACAGCAACAGCAACACAACGACAAAACGGTAGGAAAGCTTATTTGAAATTGGATTTTGCTTCTAAAATGTGCTTATTTTAGGCTTAAAACCTAATATTTGGGAAGGTTTATTCTGTGGCTGTTTGGTGCACTTTCATAGCTATTTTTTTTATATATATATTTTTTTTTTTTGGTTGTTCAAAATGAAATAGCTAAGTTACCTTGTTATTTTCTTGTATACAGCTAATTATTGTCCTGTAAATTATTATTTATAACGATAGCCCATGTGTAGCCTGTCTGTCTATCTATCTACACTGTAAAATTGTATGATCAATTGGTCTGACAGCATATGTTTTTAGGTCATTGTAACTTGTTAAACTAAGTTAATCATGTTCCAACTTAGATTTTTAAATTACGCAAGCTGTTTTAAGTCAGTTTAACAAAATACAGTTGAAGTTAAAATTATCTTATCTTTTCTTTTTTAAAACATTTCCCAAATGATTGCTTAACAGATTCAAGGAATTTTCACAAGTATGTCTGATAATAGTTTTTCTTCTGGAGAAAGTCTTAGTTCATTTATTTCGGCTAGAATAAAGTCAGTTTTATATTTTTATAAAACCATCTTAAAGTCAAAATTATTAGCCCCTTTAAGCTATATATTTTTCTATAGTCTACAGAACAAACCATCGTTATACAATAACTTGCATAATTACCCTACCCTGCCTAGTTAACCTAATTAACTTAGTTAAGACTTTAAATGTCACTTTAAGCTGTATAAAAGTGTCTTGAAAAATATTATGTACTGTAAAATATATTGTACTGTCGTCAAGGCAAAAATAAAATAAATAAATTATTAGAAATGAGGTAATAAAAATATTATGTTTATAAATGGTTTTAAAAAATCCCATCTCCGTTAAACAGAAGTACAGAAATATATCTGTCTATCTGTCTATCTGTCTATCTATCTATCTATCTATCTATCTATCTATCTATCTATCTATCTATCAATAATAAATTGTTCAGCTCATATCATCTTCCCAAATGCAATACAACATAGCTTTGATTTGTCATTTTGAACATCTTTTAAAAGTGTTAGGCTTCATTTAAAACTGAAATATGATATAAGTGTCTCCTTTACCTTTTGCAGAATCTCCAAGGTCTCACGGGAACGCCTTTGGTGGCAGGCAGCCCGATTAGACATGACACCACAGTCCAGGGAAATCCTGTAGAAGTTCAAACCTATCAGCCTCCATGGAAAGCCTTAAGCGAATTTGCCTTACAGAGCGACCTGGACCAGCCTGCTTTCCAACAGCTGGTGAGGACTGCCATCCCCGAACTGTTAATACAACGGCATACCAACTAGAGTCCTGTTGCATGCATTAAAAATATTAGGCCTATTATACGATATATTTTTCCCAATAATAAACATTAGACAATTGTTTGTAATATGACTTATAACCTATACATTTTTCAATTTGTTCAAAGTAATATGTTGGTCATTAAGTAGGCAAGAACTATTATTAAAACTTATTATTTTCATGTAAGATTTTTTTAACAGTATTTTCTCAATCTACCTTATTTTGGGACGCGGCAAAAATAACGTGATTATGAGAATAGCCTTCATTAAATTTTAATATGACATAAAATGCAATAGCAAACATAACATAGTTTTTGTACTGGTAATATTGTTGGAAGTGAATGACAACGGAAAGCTTATCGGGTAAAACATTGAAAAGGGGTTTGAGATATATTTCCTATATCTATCTGTATTGCTACAAAACATTATAGCGTGATTATCCTTTTTATCCCATCGGTTATTTATTTATCCATATTTATCCCATTTTTTTTACTATAAATTAATATTACACCTATATAGCCTATCGCAGGTGTAAGACAAAAAATTGTATTAAAATGACCGTTAACATGTAATAAGGCGCGAAAAGACTCGCGCTTCACCAATGAATGGCGCGAAATTTCCAACGGAAACTCCAAGTTAACACGTGGAATTCTCACACTAGTTACTATCAATACTGTTATTTAACAGCATGCCAAAGTTGTGTTGGCAAGAGTAAATGTCAGTTGCAAATCGCATGTAAAACTCTGCCATTTAACCAAATTTGGGCCACAGCTGTATATTAGTCTCAGCATGCTGACAGCAATCGAACAGCCTATTGACTCCCAACTCTCCCCCTCTGTAGGTGTCATTTTCCGAGTCGGGTTCGCTGGGTAACTCGTCTGGTAGTGATGTGACCTCTCTGTCATCGCAGTTACCCGACACCCCCAACAGCATGGTGCCCAGTCCCGTGGAGACGTGAGAGCCCACCGGAGACTCCTGCCCCAGCATGCCCTCACCCGCCCTGCATGAAAACCCATCACCTCACCGCCTCAAACGGAAAAAAGGGATTAACCGAGATGGATTTAAACAGTTTGCCAAACGGAGGAGCCTGTCCAAGCGACTTTGGGGTTTCCAGACGTGTTACAAAACTGTTTCTAAAGCATTTGGACCGTGTATCGAGGATCGTCCAGCGGAATATGAACACGTTATTTTGGTTTTGAATATGGACTACTGTCAACCTTACGAAAGCAACAGTCTTAACAGTGTTTATTCAAGACCATCCTTGTGTAGCTTTATCAACAAGTGGTATTTTCCTCATGAGACAAAAATCAGATTTTTTTGTCTTGATGCGCATGATCTCCGAAGATGTATAAAACTGAGCTGTAAAATATTTTATCTTAACAAATGGAGGACAGATTGTATAAACTTCTCGATTTAAAAAAGTAAGTTATTGTTATTTATTGTCAGGACAACCGTCCATACCAAAAAGTGAGAAATTACATAAATAAACGACGTTAAAATGCTGTTTATGTCTGTGGATACAACCATATCATGTTACATTTGCGTATAGGCCTATTGTTATATATATATATATATATATATATATATATATATATATATATATATATATATATGTATATATATATATATATATATATATATATATATATATATATATATATATATATATATATAAAACAAGATGAGGGACACTACAATTTCTAAACAAATGTAATGGATTTAGGACTGGAAATAACTGTTCAGAAATTAAGCAAAAGGAACAAGAGGAAGGTGAACAAGACTAAAAACACCCATTGGTCGTGATATCTGAAATTATTCTAAAAAGCTTTCGACATTTTGTTTAGCATTTTTATTAAGTTATTCAAAGGTACATTATTACTATAACATTTAGGCTATATACGTTATATATATATATATATATATATATATATATATATATATATATATATATATATATATATATATATATATATATGGCTACACATTTGAGAAAGAAACCTATTTTTAAAACTAATGAGACACTTAAGTCACATTATGTATTTTGGTTTTGGAGAAGAAGCTTCTAAAAAAATAATACCTTAAATAATTCACATTTGGAATCAACATTTTAAAATCTAAAAAACCTTTACATCCCACAAAATGTTTTTGTAAGAACGGTTCATAAAAAGTTTCTTACAGACCCAAAAAATGTTTTTTCAATGGCATCACTGCTAAACCCCACTTTTTAACCTTTATTTTTAAGAGTGTATATAATGGAACCTATAAAGATTATATTTGGTACCCAGTATAAAAAGTGGTTTGATGTCGTTTAAAAAGATATTTCTAACAAGGTCTTACCAATCACTAAAGATGCGTGACACACGGATGACGTGATCACAGATCTCTGATGGGACACAGTCAAACCCTTACAAAGCCTGTACCGAATGAATATACATCTATCTTTCAATCTATCTAAATATCGCGCCGACCGGATACTGAATGAGTAATTGAACCCCTCCCGTAGTAGTGATCAATCTCGTGTTGCTCGTAAAGCTGCGAGTCTAGACGGAGGACAGGGATCGGCGGCCGCTTATCTGCGCTCGGCATCACCTGCAAATGATCCACTGAATGGAAGCACAACAAACCCGAAGCCACCTCTCTTAACGGGACTCCCTTTCGGCAAACGCACCCTTGCATGTCCAGGGTTTATTCTCATTCCGAGGCAGGAGTTTTAGCCGCTGGACAGCAGAATATCTGGCCAAAATCAGTGCAGGCAATTGTAGCAGGATAATCCTGTTTGTCAGATAAGGAAGCTCTTGCAGCGCTTTTTTCTGTCGCAATTCATGTTTTTCTTCACTTTCGCCAATTATTTCAGGCATTCAGACGTTGATTTGTTTTTAATTACAACGTAGGTATAGCCTAATTAATAATGGTAATGATTAAACTTTAAAGAGCCTGGAAATTGCAAAATTGATGTGTTTCGCTTTTAATCCATTTTTTGACTATGATACAATCGAAATGTTGGCAAACGTCGCAGTAAATATTTTTTTCTTCTTGATAATCAAACATGCAGGGGGCTCATTTTTGTCCAATCACATGGTTGTTAAAATGATAACCTCCCTCCTTCACTTCCCAAATAGCAAGAAGCAAATCAACCATAGACTACAGCCAAAGATGTTATGTAAAAAAACAGCTCGATTTTTAGTGACAGCCTTCAGTGTGCGCCCTTAAGTGTGTTGAGATAGACTGGTCAAATGTGTGGTTTTGTATATGCTGAGTATAGGCTTTGTTTTCGCAGGAACATATATGACTGGATTTTGATGTTTATTTATTAAATTTTCAGGTAATATACAAACAAGTGAAAGGTACAGGAGGGGGGAGAAAAACTGAAAGAATAGTAATAATAGTAATAGTAATAATAATAATAATAATAATAATAATAATAATAATAATAATAATAGTTTAATTAAACAAAATTTAAAAAAAATCCATGAAACTAGAGATGTTGTATTTTCATATTTGACATTGAATCAACTCTCTAATGAGTATGAAAGTTGTTTAAATCCATGTGCCCAAACCCAAACCCATGAAATAAAACATCTTTGCCGTGTAAAACACAAGTAGTCCAGTTAAACATATTCATAGGGTTATATTAGTATAACCCTGGGCCATAAAGACTTTGTACGAGTTTTGTCTGTTATCCAGTTCAGAAAAACAGAATTTCTTGCACAAAATGTGAGTAACTTGCAAAGGTTTTTAAAATGTTTGTTCATATAAATCTCGCCATACATCACTAGCAGCATATGCTTTGGGTCACAACCAATATTAATGTATAATATACAATTTCTTGTTCAATCATGGCCTAGAACTTTTGAATTCCCAAATAAACTGTTAATTTATGAAAATATACATTCAATTGTTGTTATGCTCTCGGTTCAAGATAAAAGGAAATTCGCGCAGTGTTCAAAAAGCCAAATGAAATATGTTATTTGCATTGCTATTACTTTTTTGCATTTTAAATCTTTAATAATCTAGAATCAATATTTGCACACAGAAAGCGCGTGCTTTGAGTGTGTAAAAGTCTTTAAGTGTTGATTCTTAATCTAAACCACAAAAACAACCATTTTATTTACACATAAATAATAACTTTATTTGCACACAGCCCTGCTTTACACTCAAATACCGTTCTTTGCGATCTTTATACGCAGTCGCAGATTGAGTCCTACAGAAAATGCAAAACTACATTTATTCGTGCTTGAAAAAGCTGTCTTTGTAAAACACAAATATCCATTTTTAATCGGTAAACTATGTGCAGATCTGACGCGGAATAAATATATTTGAATAGAGGAATTGTTATGCTTTAAATATTCTGCTAAAATAGCTTCTTGTGAATGAAGGTTTGTCGACATCAGAGCTTATATTTATGGCTGCTGTAGGGAGAATTAAAGATTCAGATGTCATGGCCAGAGGTCAAGAGCTGCATCTTGGTTCAAATTCCGCCACTAATTTAATAATTGAAGTCTAATTAAATAAACGCACGCTTAAGCCAAGTTCATGTTTGTGTTTAAAGCAAATCATTTACTTTTTTTTTTTTTTTTACAAAATCACAACTCCATGTCTGTCATTTTAATTGAAACAGTCAGCTAACCTTTAGTTTATAAATATAAAGTCCAATGTACGACATTCTCTTGAAGTGAAACAGCGAATGTCCCTTTATGGAAATGTGTTGCTATTTCTTGCATTCACGTTTAATTTATTTCTCAGAATTAAGAGTCAGAGCTTAAAACTTTAAATAAAACGACATAATTCATATCCAAATATTTGGTGAAAACAGGAACACAAAGGGGCTGATTCTTTTACCATATTTGCCTGCAGTTGGGAGTTTATACTGGAAACATTTTAATAACATTTTAATAAATTTGGTGTTTAATGAAAAGGCTTGCAAAACAACCAAGTCAAACTTATAAGTTACCCTCTAAAAATTATTCTACATTTAATATACACTCCTAAAAATAAAAGGTTTAATAAAACAACGATTATACGTATAACATTTATCATCTTGCAATTCCAAAAAAGCCTATAGGTTCTTTACAGTAAATTAAAAGTGTTTATAGATTAACTTAAACAAGATGTTTACAGGAAGGTACTTTGGGGAAAAAAATTCTTCGTAACCCTTTTGAATAATTTATATAATAATCTCTCGACAGTACATATAAAAGATTTTGCAACATCTACTCTTCATTGAAACAATCATATCTGAACAGAAAACACAACACTCCAAAATCCAATTAAAACCAGGAATTAAAAAGGATAGTTCACCCAAAACTGATCATCCTGTCATCACTTGTTCACTATTTACTTGTTCCATACCTGACTTACTTTCTTCTGTTGAACACAGAAGATATTTTAAAGAAAGCTGAAAACATGTAAGCTAACGATTGACTTTAAAGGTATTTACAGGTTTTGAGTTTTCTTCAAAATATCTTATTTTGTGTTCAACAGAAGATAGAAAATCATATAAGTTTGAAACCACTTTGTGGGTGAGTAAATATTATTTTTTGTAGGATGGACTATCGCTTTAAACCATGAATTAAAATCCTGCAATAATGTAAACAATTGTCTGAATTATGCAAAGGCACCACTTTTTATATTACATAAACACAAACCCATATAAACATTTTAATTGTCACAAAATGACATACAACCTGAAAAATGGCAACAAAAAATGCTTCTTTCACACTCTCACAGTCGCATTTCTTTTTTATTTTTGTAGAAAATAAGAGAAACAACCAGTCAACAGATTTAGCAAACAAGTTGTTTAAAATCTCGACGGATCATCATGATTGATGAACTGACAGGACAGAAAAGGCCACGGTGTTCCTCTTCTTCTGTTCACTCTGCCAAAATCACGGGAACGCCAAGATCTCGCATGCTTTTTGGACTGCACCAAATAACGGAACGGTCTATTAAAAACAGCTCAGGTCGACACACATAGCCTACACTCAGTTTTCTTGCTGCTTAATCAAACTACGTTTTAAGATGAGCTTAAACGAAATTTTTTATTTTTAGGGACAACTTAATTGTTTCATGCTGAATCAAACGTTAACTAAATCGACTTGCATTGAGACGAGATGAAGGGATTGTGTGGGGAACCCATCATTTTTTAACACTGCTTCATTTTCAGCGCCCATCGAACAGGTCTCACATAAAATGAATTCACTTTAAAGGACTGAATCTGAGCAATATTTTACAGGCTTAATTGAAAGGTTTCCCACGTTTCTGTAGAAGTGGGTTTTCTCTGAAGCGAAGGTGAATTTGACCCGCGGCTCCAGCGCTTGTTGACACACAGTGACTCAGAAGGCAGCGGCGCGGAGCAGGTACAGAAGACAGAGAAAGCGGCTTTATAGATCCAGTGCTTGAGAGAGAAGGATACGAAGGGTTGTTTGTGGAGCCCGGGGCCAGTGAGGACCCTTAGGAGTGCACAACCCGCGGTTTAGGCTTCAGCTTAGTCGCAAATGTTTTTGCAATTAATATATTAGAAATTAGTTATCAAATGCAACTCGACATTTTGCACATTTCTGCACTGTAAAATATTCTTGTGCCTTTATTTTTTGTTGAAACAAATGAACTTTTCAAAACATCTCAACTTATATCAATGAAACTGACTAAATTCATTAAACTTTGTATAACTATGTAAAATAAGCTAAAGGAACATAAAAAATATTTGTTGTCTGGACTTTTTGTCATTATATTTTTTACAGTGTGGTATTATGGAGTGGTATCTATAAAAGGCTGTTATTATAAATTTATTTAAAACGTAAAAACCATAAAATAATCAGTTGTTGGATTGAAAAAATATGGTTACATTTGTCAATATGCATCATAGTCATACACAAAGTGAATGCATGAAGTAATGTATTAACTAATATTAGCATTTGCATTTGTTAACTTTTGTTAATGTTAGTTAAACTGTTTTAGATAGCCTACATTTTTCCTGAAAATAATATATCAAATAGCCTATGGGTGATATACTTATTCTGACCTGTGCTTATTGAAATATATTTAAAATGCAAGTGATCACAGGTTATATATTTATTGAAAATGCGATGTATTTGTTAATCTATAAATATGTATAGATAGACAGACAGATAGATGTCTATTGAATTTATGATTAAACATGTTTGCATAAACAATAAATTAAGAGGCATGGAAAAAACAAGCATTAAAAAAATTAAACGGTGCTTCAAAGCACTCAAGGTGGTTCCCAGTCATTCCTAATAAGAGGGTTCCTCCAGGAACCCCTGAAGTGCCTCATAGAACTGCCCCTTTTGAAATGGTGCCTTGAAGATCTTTAGAGGGTTCGGCCGTGTATTGCAATGTGAAGAACCCCAAAAAGTGCCTCCAGGAACCTTTCATTTTTAAAGTATACTGCATTTATTTTATTTTAAACTTCGGCCAACTTGAAAGAAATAATTTTTTAAGAATACTGATACTATATATATATATATATATATATATATATATATATATATATATATATATATATATATATATAAATATATATATATATATATATATATATATATATATATATATATATATATATATATATATATATATATATATATATATATAGTACAAGCATTTCTATGGGTATAAAAACTATTGTTACACTGAATGAGATTTTTGTGGAGGTCTAGAAATTTATGGTAAAAAATTTATGCAGCTTTACTGTTATTAAAATAAGAAACAATCCAAGAGGATTATTCATAGAAGATCAAAAATACATGTACGTTTTTTCAGCTCAGGTTTTCACTCAAATGTTCACGCTGTCAAACAAAAACATTTGTATCGGATTAAAAAATAAAATCTCAAAATAGAAGCAGTTTCATTTGTGGCGTCAGACATTTGGACTCCAAACCATATTCTGGTAAACAATGTTTCAAACTCTAAAGAGATTGTGCAGTATTAAATATTTTATTAAACTCGTACGTTTCTTAAATTAAACTTAAGTGCATCAATGCTTTTAGAGAGAAAACAGGTTCAACAAAGAAAAAATGTGTTCAGTACAGTTTCACTGTGTATAAATTACAGTATAAAAAAATCAAACAAGCAAAGAATCACAAAAACAAAGAAAAAAATCAACATCAGCAACATGAAGAAATCTTCCTTATATTCATAGAAACAAACTGGAACACGAAAAGAGACAGATGAGGTTCCTTGGCATTCTCCCTAAATTAAACAAGTGATCTTTTTTTTATTCTACATCAAATATCGATATCTTTTCATTTACAGAACAATACAATAACAGTAAAACTGAACAATTATACTAACCCAAAAAAAGCTTAACTTCAATCCAAAAACTGTCGAAAGTTCAGAAAGAGATTCTATCTTTTATGAACATCAGGAATGATGGTTACTTTGAATGTGTCCAAAAGGTAAAACCATGTAAATCAAACTTGTAAACATTCTATTGCTCATAAATACATATGTGAAAAGTCAGTTTGTGTTTGATATATATATATATATTTTTTATGCTAATATACAGTTGCTGGATAACCACTAGGAAAGCCTCACTACTGATTGACAGGTTTAATGAAGTTTTGATTACTAAATCTCCTGTGACACAGTTCATCTGGCTGTACTGTCAGTGTGTGTAATGCGCTCTGGTTCGCTCACTCGTCCTGCTTCTTGAGGAAGAACTGAAGCGCTGCATCCCACTGGTCTCTGGGGAAGCGGTTGGAGAGTTCGCAGTAGTCCAGAGCAGCACAGCCCTTCTCTGTTGGACAAAGAGCGGAGCACTGAATCAATGCAGACAAGGATCCTTTTGCAAGCAATAAAGCCGTCTATGTTAAATGATGCACTTTAAAACTGAATATTGAGATTTCAGAATTCATCTGACAATCGTAAACATTTCTAATCACATCTAAAAATGTAGAATATGTATTTATATGCATAGTGTGCATTTAAAAGGCTAGTTCACGCAAAAAAAATGTTTGTCATTATACACTCACCTGAGTGTTATGAATGCATTAGACTTTATTCACAAAGAAGATAATTCAGTGAAATCTTAAAAACTTTAAAAACTTAAGAATTTTAAGTTCAAACTTCATTGGTTCTTGCATAAAATCAATCCTTATCGGTTGATGTGGAAGCTCAAATTTTATTGATCCTTCCGTAAACTCAATCTTCATTGATCCTTGTGAAAGCTCAAATTTCATTGGTTCTAGCAAAAACTCAAACTTGACTGGTTCTTTCAGAAGCTCAAACCTCATTGGTTCTTGTGGTAGCTCAAACTTCACTGGTCCTTCCGTAAACTCAAGCTTCTTTGGTTCTTGTGGAAGCTCAAGCTTAATTGGTTCTTGTGAAAGCTCAAACTTCATTGGCTCTTGTGGAAGCTGAAACTTCATTGGTTCTTGTTGAAGCTCAAACTTCACTGACTCTTGTTGAAGCTCAAACTACAATGGTTTTTGTAGAAGCGCAAACTTCATTGGTTCTTGTGGAAACGCAAACTTCATTGGTTCTTCTGTAAGCTCAAACTTCATTGGCTCTTGTGAAAGCTCAAACTTCATTGGCTCTTGTGAAAGCTCAAACTTCATTGGCTCTTGTGAAAGCTCAAACTTCATTGGCTCTTGTGAAAGCTCAAACTTCATTGGTTCTTGTTGTAGCTCATACTACAATGGTTTTTGTAGAAGCGCAAACTTCATTGGTTCTTGTGTAAGCTCAAACTTCATTGGTCATTTCGTTTTGGAGAAACCTTGAACCTTATTGGATTCTGTAGAAGCACACATCTCAACGGTTCCTTTAAGTCAAACATGGCATGGAATGACATGTAAATCAATATCAAGGATTTGCACAGTAGCTTAAGAATAAATGTTTACCGCAGACAATGCAACATGCTGGTGTTACACAAGAATTAACCTGCTTATTGCAAAATCTTTCTCTTGAGGAAGCTCAAATATTGTTGGTTCTTTTGATAGGTCAAACCTTAGTGGTTCATTGGTTCTTGTGGAAGTTCAAACCTCAGTGGTTCCTTTATAAGCTTGAATCTCTTTGGTTCCTACCAAAACTCCAATGTGCTGGTATGACAAAAAATTGTAAAAAAGTCTAACTAATCTGTTCATTGTAAAAATTTGGGTTTACTTTTTGAACCTTTTGATGTGTCATAGTTTTGGTGAACTGATGTCTCAGATTTTATTAAAAATATATTTGATTTCTAAAGATAAACAAAAGTCTCATGCACGAAATGACGGTGACTCACAGATGACAGTTTAATTTCTGAGGTGAACTTCCCTTTAAAGTACGAAAAAACAGATTCATAATCACATTTCTCAAACATACTGATCTCACCTGGCTGTGAAACTCGGCTGTCTGATTGGTTCTCGTTGGTGGCACAGTCCTGGATTACACAACAGATATTATTGATTAATTCATTCAGTGTGGTGCCGAAATGTGTTCAATCCCAGTGAAATATTCACTTTGTTTTGGTTGTTGCCCATAACAAATTGCTATCCACTTTGGCTATGCTTGTAGCATGGAAATGATTAAATTATACCCTTACAGTCAAGCCCGAAAGTATTCATACCATACTGGCAAATTCTTATTTAAAGTTACTTTTATTCAACCACCAAGACAGTCACAGCTAAAACAAATGAGACTTAAGATAAGACCATATCTAAATGCTTTAAATTTCCAGTGGGTTCAGTACAAAGTGTTATGAAAAAAAGCAAGATGTTAAGCATCCGTGGACATTTTAGCTCAACAACAATCCAAAACACAAGTAAAAGTGGTGGAGAAATGGTTAGCAGACAAAAACATTAACGGTTTACAGTGTCCCAGCCAGAGTCCTGACTTAAATCCAATTGAGAATCTGTGGAGGGAGCAAAAGATCAGAGTGATGGGAAAAAGACCCTCCAACCTGAAAGAGTTGCAGAAATGTTTTCATTCCCAGTGAAATATTGACTTTGTTTTGGTTGTTGCCCATAACAAAGTTTATATATTTTTTGCTATCCACTTTGGCTACTGCTTGTAGCATGGAAATTATTAAATTATACCCTTACAGTTAAGCCTGAAAGTATTCATACCATACTGGCAAATTCTGATGTAAAGTTACTTTTATTCAACCACCAAGACAGTCACGGCTAAGACAAATGAGACTTAAGATAAGACCATATCTAAATGTTGTAAATTTCCAGTGGCTTCAATACAAAGTATTGTCAAAAAATACAAGATGTTAAGCACCAGTGGACATTTCAGCTCGACAACAATCCAAAACACAAGCAAAAGTGGTAAAGAAATGGTTAGCAGACCAAACATTTACGTTTTGCAGTGGCCCAGCCAGAGTCCTGACCTAAATCCAATTGAGAATCTGTAGACGGAGCAAAAGATCAGGGTGATGGGAAAAAAGACCCTCCAACCTGAAAGAGTTGGAGATCATCACTGAAGACAAATGGGCAAAAATACCAGCAGAGACATGCAAAAAAGCTGGTCGCCAATTATAGGAAACATTTGATTGCTGGGTAATTTGAGTTGGACATATTACAAGGGTATGAATGATTTTGGAAATGCCACTTTTTGTTCAAATGTAAATAAGAGAAATATTTATTTTAATGACATCTCTTGTACATAGTCTTATTATCTTTTAGAAATTTCCTGGTCTCATTTCCAGCCCAAAAATCCTTGCAGGTTGAATAAATGTAACTCTAAATCCAAATTTTCCAGGTCTATGAATAATTTCGGGCTTGACTGTATAAACAAAATTCCGTAAGTACAGAATTTCCATTTTTATTTTTATGTTTGGACAAAGCTGTTGTCAGCATTAACAAGTGATGTTAAGGTGCAGGACGTCATTTATCTTCCCATTGTTTGAATAAGCTGACGATTCCCTGTCCTTGCTGGAGTAAGAGCTAATCTCTCAGTAAGTAATGGCAGCGGTGGTGCAGCGTGGAGAGCGCTGTCAGGAGGAAGATGAAGAGAGAGCCTGTTTACAGGAGGCTCAAGTAGTGGCAGGTAAATCCACTCAAATCGACAGAGGAAACCATCCATCTGAGTGGAGGAA
Source organism: Danio rerio (assembly GCF_052040795.2). Taxonomy (NCBI): domain Eukaryota; kingdom Metazoa; phylum Chordata; class Actinopteri; order Cypriniformes; family Danionidae; genus Danio; species Danio rerio. Next base: position 35,242,637 of record NC_141045.1, on the reverse strand, counting down.
GCTGCTGCTTTTAGGGGGGGCGGAGGCGTGCTAGCAACAAAAAGGTCATGGGTTCGATTCCCAGTGAATGCATCTTGAACATACATGCGCTTTAAGTCGTTTTGCATGCAAGTAAATAAACGAACAATGTAAAAAGCAAATGTTTTACTCTATGAGAAAATAAAAGAATTAGATTCCTATTTAAATACGGCCTTGACATACTTTAAAGTGAATTCAAGGAATTGGTATTAGGACATATCATAGAAAATCTGGCAAAATTATTATTATTCCAGAACAGTTTTACAAAAGCTGCAGCTTATACATACATTATAGTCAAGATTATAAAGTTAAGGTCTTGTGTGTGTGTGTGTGTGTGTGTGTGTGTGTGTGTGTGTTTGTGTGTGTGTGTGTGTGTGTGTGTGTGTGTGTGTGTGTGTGTGTGTGTAGGGGGAGAGCAGGGCACAAAGTGACACTTTTTGGTTTTGGCCAAATAATGAACAAAGTAACGGGCTTAGACAAACCATTTGTTTTCTTACCAACAACACACACGCCTCTCCTACAAATGAGCACTGGTTGTGTGATCTCCGGGCTTATGGTTTCTGTGCAGCATTGCCAAAAGTGCCAGAAGTATAAATGTTACTATATACCCCACCTGTGGGGAAAGTTGTAACAGACTGAGGGTTAGTTGTAACTAGGGTTGGGCGATGTCGACCAATTTGGCATCGTACGATGTCTAATATGAAACATCTTCGTCGATGCCAATGTGAGGAGAGTTTACTCACACATGACTTGTTTTAGCTCTTTTGGTCCGTTAATAAACTTTGCAGTGTGAAAGCGGACCAAGAACAAAGAGCAACAATGTAACAATTTTAATTCCTGTTTCGGAACAACTGAATCGATTCACAGGCGTGAAAGCACCCTCATTCGTTTGTGCTGCAAAAATATTTGTTTGTGCTGTTTTGGTTTTTGAGATAAAAAAAAAAATATTTGCAGGTCATTCAGCGGTCAAGCATCAGTATACGTATGGACAGCTGTATAACCGCTGAAAGAACCACACTTGTTATTTTAATATCTCAAAAACCAAAACGGCACAAACAAATATTTTTGCAGCACAAACGAATGAGACTATTTTGCTGATGTTTTGTATTGGGTGGGGGGCCTTCTTCACGGAGGTCAATAACATGGGGAAAACTCCATATATATATATATATATATATATATGAAAATATAAGTGTATGAGTGGCCTTAAGAGGAGTGACACAGTGGTGTAGTGAGTAGCGCTGTCGCCTGACAGCAAGAGTGTCACTGGTTCGAGTCCCGGCTGGTTCAGTTGTCATTATTGTGTGGCGTTTGCATGTTCTCCCGTGTAGGTTTCCTTCAGGTGCTCCAGTTTAGAGGTTTGCATTCCCGCGGGACCTGACCAGATTTCTTGCGGCACAGGAATAAATTTCTGAATAAATCGCGGGAGCCGTCGGTAACTGGTGTAATCTGAACGAGAGCGGGCGGTTAAACAATATCGCTCCCGACTCCCGAGCGAGCACGCGTATGTATGTGTGTGAATGAGAGAGTGTGATGCTGTGTTTAGCTTGATTGTTGCAGTCTATGTGTGTGTGTATGTGTGTGAATGAGAGAGAGAGAGCTTGGTTCTGTTAGCAGGAACGGGTGGACGGATTGAAAACGGGTCGGGTAGTTTGAGAACAAATGCTGAATATAAGCGGGAGCGGTCGGGTCCGGACTAAAACCTGTCGGGAGCAGGATTCAAAGTTTAGTCACGTGCAGATCTCTACTCCGGTTTCCCCCTCAGTCTAAAGACATGCGCTGTCGGTGAACTGAATAAGCTAAATTGGCTGTAGTGTATGTGTGGGTGTGAATGCAAGAGTGTATGGGTGTTTCCCAGTGCTGGGTTGTGGCTGGAAGGGCATCCGCTGTGTGAAATATATGCTTGGTAATTTGCTGGTTTATTCCACTGTGGCGACCCCAGATTAATAAAGGGATTAAGTCGAAAAGAAAATGAATGAATGAATGAATGAAGGAAGGAAGGAAGGAAGGAAGGAATGAATGAATGAACGAATGAATAAATGACTAAACAAATGAATGAAGGAATGAATGAATGAAGGAAGGAATAAATGAATGAAGGAATGAATGAACGAACGAACAAGCAAACGAATGAATGAATGAAGAAATAAATGAATGAAGGAATGAATGAATGAAGGAATGAGTGAAGAAATGAATGAAGGAATGAATGAACGAATGAATGAATGAACGAATAAACGAATAAAGGAATGAAGGAATGAATAAACGAATGAATCAATGAAGGAATGAATGATTGAATGAAGAAATGAATGAATGAAGAAATGAATGAACGAACGAATGAACAAATGAATGAAGAACTGAATGAAAGAATAAATGAACGAACGAAGGAACGAAGGAATGAATGAATGAATGAAGGAATGAATGAACAAATGAAGGAATGAATGAATGAATGAATGAAGGAATGAATTAATGAAGGAACGAACGAATGAATAAAGGAATGAATGAATAAATGAATGAATGAACAAACGAACGAATGAATGAATGAAGGAATGAATGAATAAGTGGCCTTGAGAGACAAGTTGGCTAAACTGAATGTGAACTGCATGTGAAAGCTGATGGATTTACCTGTATGAAGGTGGCCAGCAGCACACAGCTCATTTCCTGCTGCAGGATGACCTTGTTCTGCAGGTTATTGTAGCAGGCGCAGATGAGCGAGGGGAAGAGCACTTTGATGAGTCGCGGGTGGCTGAAATACTGGAACGGCAGCTGACACAGTTTCTGCAACACGCTGGGCTGGCGGCCAGACTGCACAATCACCTGGAACACACACAGTGACAGCGTGCACACACACACACACACACACAGACACACACACAAACAGAACCAGTGAGGCCAAAGCCACAGCCAGCTGTAAATCAACCCGCCCCTCACTGCCCGTCCCACACGTAAATCTGCCACTAAAACAACACACAAACAGCCATTAAGAGGAGAAATAGAGGGCAGTGCCTCCCAGCGCACAATTACACTCCATAAAACACAGACAGGGACGCCTCATCCACTTCTGCCGAGAATGTACGCTGAACACACACAGGTTCAGATCTGCCCAATGGGAGAACACACTCGAGTCCCAGTCCAGATACTAGTGAGCCGCCTTGCTATACACTTTATATTTAGGCAGCACTGAAATGGACATAGGATATAATAAGAGTCCGGTATGATTGTATATTGGTAGTAATTCACAATGCACCAATTACACATAGGAGACTCAATATTTTTTTTTTTATTCCAAAAACTCTCCCAGAAAGCATTTTTTTTTTGTGTTTGAAAGAAGTCTAAAAGCCTTTTCCTAAAAGAAGATCTAATAGACGTCGAAAAATAGCTCAAAACTAAACTAGTTTCTATATACACAGGAATAAATGACAACATGTCTGTCTAATATGTGTATTTGACGACTAGTCTAGTTTTGGCCAATTGTTAGACACATTATGCTGGGTTCACACTAAACACAGAAATAAGTATCCACACAAATAAATTACACTCACTGGCCACTTTATTAGGTACACCTTACTAGTACCAGGTTGGACCGCCTTTTGCCTTCAGAACTGCCTTTATCCTTCGTGACATAGATTTAACAAGCTACTGGAAATATTCCTCAGATTTGGGTATATATTGACATGATAGCATCACAGAGCAGCTGCAGATTTGTCGGCTGCACATCCATGATGCGAATCTCCCATTCCACCACATCCCAAAGCTGCTCTGTTGGATTGAGATCTGGTGACTGTGGAGGCCATTTGAGTACAGTGAACTCATTGTCATGTTCAAGAAACCAGTCTGAGATGATATGTGCTCTATGACATGGCGTGTTATTCTGCTGGAAGTAGCCATCAGAAGATGGGTACACTGTGGTCATAAAGGGATGGACATGGTCAGCAACAATACTCAGGTAGGCTGTGGTGTTGACACGATGCTCAATTGGTACTAATAGGCCCAAAGTGTGCCAAGAAAATATCCCCCACACCAATACACCATCACCAGCCTGAACCATAAATAAAAGGCAGGATGGATCCATGCTTTCATGTTGTCGATGCCAAATGCTGACCCTACCATCAAAATAAGTTGCAGCAGAAATTCGACCAGGCAACATTTTTCCAATATTCTATTGTTCAAATTTGGTGAGCCTGTGCAAATTGTAGCCTCAGTTTCCTGTTCTCAGCTGACAAGAGTGGCACCTGGTATGGTCTTCTGCTGCTTAAGTCCATTCCCCTCAAGGTTAGACGTGTGCTCATCTGCAGACCTCGGTTGTATCAAGAGGTTATTTGAGTTACTATTGTCTTTCTATCAGCTGGAACCAGTCTGCCATTCTCTTCTGACATTCTGGCATCAACAAGGCATTTGCGCACAGAGAACTGCCGCTAACTAAATATTTTCTTTTTTTCGTATAATTCTCTGTAAACCCTAGAGAGCCTTGTTGCATGGAAATCCCAGTAGATCAGCAGTTTCTGAAATACTCAGACCAGCCCATCTGGCACCAACAACCATGCCACATTCGAAATCACTTAAATCACCTTTCTTTCTCATTCTGATGCTCGTTTTGACCATGTCTACATGCCTAAATGCATTGAGTTGCTGCCATGTGATTGGCTGATTAAAAATGTGTTAATGAGCAGTTGGACATGTGTACCTAATAAAGTGGCCGGTGAGTGTACATACAAAGTCAATGCTTGCGCATGAATAGAGGCAAATTATCACTATGTGGCACAAAGGTCAAAGAATAAGCGACACGTTTGCAGCAAAAGCATGAAATTTGTCTCGATTGTGTCAATTGGGAGAGTACAAATAACTATATTGAAAGTGAGGGATAAACATCTTGTGAATAATCTGGAGCGAGTGATGTGATCCCTTGTGTATGGTATGAACCTAGATTTAGATTGTGGGTACTAGCAGCTTCCCCAAAATCTAGTGATTTATCATTTAAGGATCAATGAAATATTGGCATCTAGGATGTGGTGAGTCTATAGATTGTGGTCGGAGACTATAGATCAGGGGTGTCCAAAGTAGGTCCTGGAAGGCCGGTGTCCTGCTGACTTTAGCTCCAACTTGCTTCAACACACCTGCCTGGAAGCGTCTAGTGTCCCTAGTAAGAGCTTGATTAGCTTGTTCAGGTGTGTTTGATTTGAGTTGAAGATAAACTCCAGGACACTAGCCCTCCAGGACTGAGTGTGGACACCCCTGCTATAGATGTATCAAGATGATTCGCTTAAATTACTATGAATGGAAGTGCAATGCATGGTAGCATAATTGAGGCTCTACATACATAGCCAACTCTACTGATCTCAACAAAGCAAGTCAAAGGTCACATTGGCAAGAATGTCCATCAAGTAGGGATGTAACGGTTTTGTAAATACCGTCATATCGCAATAGAATTTTTTTTCGATATTACCGTAGTCGCATGACTCGATAAAACTATAGGTCTTCTGAGAAAATTTGCTCAGGCGAATGAAGCAGAAATGGAGTGTGCTGCTAGAAGCGGGGATGAAAAAGATCTGGAAATGATCGAACCTAAAGCGGGTGTTGTCGCCGCGCGCGTTCTGATAGCGGTGTTGTCGCGCGCGTTCTGAGCAGCTGTGTTGTCGCGCGCGTACTGTAAAGCGCCGAGGGGGGGTTCAGCGCGCATACTCAAGAGCGGTGTTGTCGCGCACCTACTGAAGGGCAGGACAGAGGGTGTGTCGCATCGCGGGGGCACTTTTGATCATTTTGGAAGGGCATTTTCTATCCAAGACTAAAAAGAGCTGTGCACTGCAAAGGTTGAGCCCTATGAGTGCACGTGCCTGCAAGTTGGGGAATACAACTAATAGCAGTCATGGGGACTGCAGAAACACAGCACACTGTTCAGATTGATGCAGACATTGACTTGTACCGCAAAGAGACCTCTATCTCACTCATGGCTTGTCCTCTCAAGTGGGGGAAAGACAATGCACAACGTTACCCACTGCTGTCAACCTTGGCTAAATCATATCTCTCTGTCCCAGAAACCTCAGTCCCAAATGAGAGGGTTTTTTTTCTGTTGCAGGGGACATTGTAAATGCCCAGAGATCCCAGCTTTTACCAGATTATAGTTATATGATAATTTTCCTTTAAACCCATCTCTATCTAAATGAGTGAGTGATTAAATGTTGAATGTGATGAGTTTTCAACAATACTAAACTGAAACTTTATTTTTTTACATGGTTTAATAATTTTTTGTTGTTAAAATTGAAGTTCCTGTTTCAAAGCTTACAGATAGATGGCTAATTTGTATGTCATTGACACTTTTGGAACTTTTTTGGAGTATTTTTTGGTGTATTTTCTGTAGTTTTGTTTTTCCTGTAAATGATTCAATAAATACCTTACCGTGACATTCATGCCGAGGTATTACCGTACCGTGAAATTCTGATACCGTTACATCCCTACCATCAAGAGATGGAGAGAAACCAGGTTCAGTCAGGTGATTGAGATCTCCCTCTGGTTAAATCAATGAAGAAAGCAGATCTTCAGTTTAGCCAGTAGATGAATGGTTTTCAATGTTCTTGAGCATGCTGAGGGCTCGTCTTGATAGACAGACTGGTTTTATCGATGCAATGCTTTATACTTTCTCCACCTTGACTTGCTGTCTTAATACCGAGCCAAACTAGATTATGTAGGCTAATATAAAAGTTGTGACAAATTGCTGTTTGTCAAAACAACAGGAAATTGACTAATGTTGATGGTTTATTGGGGTTTATGTCAGTGCAACCCTCTTGTCACAACCACAGAGATCCATCTATTCTATATTAAGGTCTATAACATGCTGAAATGCATGTTTGTGGGTCAGGTTTTGGAGATGAACCTTGTGCGAAATGCAAAAACAAGCCTGGTCCCACTTTAATAAATGAAGTAATACTCATAATGGAGTTCATGCAGGGTGTTTGCCCCCCTTTGCCTTGGCATTTATCACCACCTTCAATCACACCGTTGAATCCGGCCCACCCGTTAGAATTAAAACCAAATCACAGCAGGCCCAGGTTGATTAAATACAGTGACTGGGATGGAGGTAAAAAAAAAAATGGGGCAACAAGCTTCCGACTCAGAGGCCTGGGAAGGCCGTCGGCACCCGGGGAGGGAACTGGAGAGTTGGGAGGTCACCACAGTAAATCCTGACTAGAGGGATTTGAGGGGAGAAAGATGAAGAGAGGGTGTTAACCAGTCCCTATTACAGGTACTACACACATCCGTCCATTGCTCCTCAGCCCCAAATGCAAACCATAAGGGAGGGGTGACATTCCCCGGGAAAGGGGCGACATAAATTACCAGGATTTACAAGATTTTAAAAATACTCTTAACAATACTCTTTCCATCGCATTCTCCCCTTTAATAATACCCCTCAAGGGTTTAACAGCATGACAAACAAAGAGATAACTCACTACTTTTATCATTTAAAGGACGAAACGCCTTATAATGCAGTTCTACAGCAGTGTTCAAAGACTTTAGGTACATGTCTCTCAGTATTAGGAACTGTTTAAAGATGCCTGACTGAAACGACTTAAACAAACCACCATGGAGCCTTTTAATGGTACAAGGAATTGGGAGTACAGACTAGTCCTGGATCGGCCAAACTGTATGATTCAGAAGCTTTGCACAGGGTTGAAATTAATGCTTTTGCTACTATGGAACGAATGGTGTAAAACATCTGGTTGTTTTCAGCGTAGGAGCTGCGCAGTGTCAGAATGGTGGGTGAGATGAAGGAGGTCATTTTTTTTAGCCAAACACGGAGAGCAGAATCAATCTCTCCCATCAGTTCTAGGGAGTGGTAGAGATACTGCTGTATTTCTAATCATTCATGAGACAGTTATAAACTACAATGCTGCAGACGCACCGGATACCCATTTACCTCATGAACCCCTGGAACCCTCAAAGGGTATGCCGAATTTTAGATTGAAAATGTGTCATACAGCTAGCTCACAACGTGTAAGTTAATGTGAAGCTCAAACGTAATATTCTAAAGGCCACTGTGTACTTCAAGTACAACAACAATGGCGGCTGTGAGAGAAAGAGATGGCGGAAGTACACACACGTGTATATAATAAACGTTAAAACTATAAAACAGCATAAAGTACAGCACATGATCGAAAGTAAACAAAAGACTTTAAATCTGTTTAAATGCCAGATTTGATCAGGAGTGCATCTCTTGTTTTACCTCCCTGCTGAAAAATCCAGCTTAAACCAGCCTAGGCTGGTTGGCTGGTTTTAGCTGGTTGACCAGCCTGGTTTTAGAGGGGTTTTGGCCACTTCAAGGCTGGTTTCCAGCCATTTCCAGCCTGGTCTTAGCTGGTCAAGCTGGGAGATGACCAGCTACAACCAGCTTGATCAGCCTAGCCAAGCTGGGAGTCCAGCCAAAACCAGCTTTATCCTGCTTAAACCAGGCTGGTCAAGCTGGTTTTAGCTGGATTTGGCTGGTCATTTTCCAGCCTGACCAGCTAAGGCTGGGAATGGCTGGAAACCCCTCTAAAACCAGGCTGGTCAACCAGCTAAAACCAGCCAACCAGCCTAGGCTGGTTTAAGCTGGATTTTTCAGCAGGGCTGTGATCCGATCTACCAAAACGCATCTTATTACCAGGTATAATCATGACATCAGTCAGGACTGCCTCTGTCTCATCCACGTTACCCGTTCCCGTGGTAAGCTTATAAAGGGAGTACTCACTCTATGTACAGTTGCCTTGAACCGTGCCGTAGCACGCTTGTCCCCCCTCCCGTCTCTCCCGACGGCCTGTACTCAAATTGCATCCGAGCCTGAGCACACTTACGTCATCGATGATGCGCTGTTCAGTTAAAAAAGCGCTCTCGCTCAGCACAGTGGAGATTTCTTTGGTTATTTCGTTTGATATGCAGTGACGCAGTCAAATTTTTCACTGAACAGATCCGCCACTTTTGATGCTCATTAAACAATCAGAAAGTCCTCGTGCTGCAGGAATGAGGAGGTTTGCTGAAGGTGCAGCTGTCTTGCAGTGAGGGGTTTGCGTCTTCAATAAAGTACGACACTTCTAGTTCATAGAACAGTAAGAATGATTAATAAATCCATATGAAACAGTCCCTTAAAATTCACGTCTCAGTTTCGGGCTCAAGCGCGCTTTGCACTCACACTTCCAGCGCACTGAGTCCAAGTGAATCGTGCTCTGGCACACAACTTCCAACCGGGCCAGGGCCGACCAACTGAACCGCACATGAGCCCAATTCAGAGCACTCACACTTCTTAAACGAACTGGGAAATGGGCCTGGGCATGGATTGATAGCACAGTGTAAGTGTGCCCTAAATAAACAAGCCTACGGCGCATGATCAGAGGTTGAAAAAGCCGTGCACTGTAGCACGCAGACGCGCAATGACAAAGAAGAGATTGAATGAATCAAAAAGACGTTCAAATTGTGCAATGACAGGAAATAACATAGACTGCGCCACTAACCTCACTAAAATGAAAGTAACTAGCCAGATTTGAAAAATTTTAAAAGTAGAAAATACAGATATTTGTGTAAAAAAATAAATAAATAATAATAGTGAAGTAAAGTACTGATAACAGAAAAATCTACTTAAGTACAGTAACAAAATATTTGTACTTCGTTACTTCCCATTTCTGGTGAGAGAACAATTTCGTAAACATCTGCCAGTAGCACTGATCCAGCACAAATTTTCATACTTCCGAATGTGTTTGACGATCTCTATAAAAGGGCATTGGCAGATTGTGAGACAAGAATAAAAATGCTGTTCGGGGGTGAAGTGTCATGAGAAGGTGGAGATCCAGAACAAACCCACTGATTGGTTAATAGCCACGGACCAATGGTATCTAAGGTGCCAAAACTGAACTCTTGCTAAACCATTATAAACTACCGAAACGATGTAAAAGCGGACCTTGTTTTGACTGGATTTTGTTCTAAATTACGTAGTTTCAGTTCATACTTGATTTTGTTTTAGGCATATTGGGTCCTTAAGCAAATCATTTGAGTAAATTTAGTTCAATAAATGTCCTCGTGGTTTCAAAGTTCAGTTTGGTCATGTCAGGCAGTTTTGATGTGTGGACATTTTTTCTAATATAATAAACTACCTGCGCCTAAGAAAATGACTATGAAATGCAATGAATATGCAGTGGCTTTTAGAGGCGCGAGACCCCTGATTAATGTCATCCCATCCTGCATATCACATGATCTGACAAACAAATTCACATTAATGTTTTTATGCGCATGCTGGAATTTATTCAATTAATGTGATTCATATTCATACATTTTTTAATGCACATTTATGTTTGTGTTTTCAATAAGCTTTTTAAGGCAATATTCCAAAATATCCATTAAGCCTTGTGTGTTGTTGGGGATATTTTCATCCACTCTGGGGTGATTTTGAGTCTTAATTTGGCCTCAACTTTGTTTCAGCAAATGGAATGATTTTTTTGGTGACAAATCCTATTTTGACACATATTTTGGGAAAATAAATTGGAATTTTTCAAATACTCAATACAGTCTGGGCAAATCGACTACGCTTTCGTTATGTTCATGGGTGTTTTTGCCCCAATGCTGTTTTACTCCAAAGAACTTTTTTTTTTTTTTTTTTTGCACAGGTCTATCTAAAGGATTAATGCTGCCAACTGATGATCAACAGTAAAAATGACAAATTTTAACTCTTGGTTAACCACCGACAATCAAGAATGCATGATTATTTGGTGTCAGCTTTCTAATAAAAAATGTGGTTATAATGGAAGTCAGGGGGCCAAAAACAGCCACCAAGAAAACAAAAGGGTAGTCCATTTGAACAGTACACAAGGGTTAAATAACTGGATTGAATCAGCTATTCCCAAAACACAACCTGAACGAATTTGTGTATACGGTTTGTAAAAGCCATTCTTTCCCAATTCGAGACTGCATGAGTAAGGGGGTTGCGGTTTTGTGGACATTCCACTCCACAAATCACACGGCCATCTCATAATCCTTCAGCATGTGGTGCTTCATCTTCACACACCTAAACAATGAGCCCCCCTCAAGTACCCGCAGAGGGGAAACATACAACTGCGAGAGCAGAGGTTACCTACTGCTCCAACCCAGTCAGACAACTCCCGCTTCTCCTGGCCGAGAGATACGACCCTGCCTAGGCCTGCACGATTAATCATTTTTAAACCGAACTCGTGATTTGACTCTGAATGTAAAGGTTGTACATATCTTTAAGATTTAAATTATTATTTCAGATCTAAAACACTGTAGCTATTTTCGTAATTTCTCATGACAACTTTATTGAAAAAAATGAAACAAAGTTTAAGAGGTTTTAAAGTCCACATGAATCAGAAGCTGCGACTATTTTATTTTGTATTGTGACACAGTTCCTACAAAAACAGAACAGTAAAGGAGAAAACAGTGGGCGTGGCTTGCTTTGTCTACAGCGAGCTGATTGGATGTAGTAGAGTAGACATTTCATTCAGAAAGATCGGGGAAAAGGGTTTCGGGAGAGTTATTACAACCTATTGCTGCGTTCACACCAGACGCAGATGAAGCGTCAAGCCCAAGTGATTTACATGTTAAGTCAAAGCAAAGAAGCGAATAGACAACTATAAAGTGATTCAGCTGAAGGAAGTGGCGTGAATTGAGTGCTTTGCACATTTCACATGCGAATCACTCGAGTTGGAAAATCAGAACTTTAGCGGACATTTGTACTGTGTTAACCAATCAGGAGCTTGCTCAAGTAGGGGCTAGGCATGGGATGAGTACCGGTTTCAAGTTAAGCCTGGTTTATACTTCTGCGGCAAAAGACCGACTTAACCCACGGCGCATGCAACGCGCGTAGCTGTGCATTTATACTTCTGCGCGCTGTCTCTGTTGGTCTGCATTAACACTTTCGAAACGCTAGTTGGTAGTGAGGTGTAAATGCTTCTCTGTGTCGAGTTTCTTCGCTGCTGTTTTGCTTTTCCTGAACACTTCTGGGATGTACAAGTGGCTCCTTAACGGGACTCCACACTTGTAAACAATTGCTCCATCAGGCTCGCACCATTCACGCGGCTCTCGGTCCCGCCCAGACTCGTCAGCGTTACCAAGCTGACCAATCACAGAGCTTGATCTACTCGTCGTTGCGACGTGTAGTTACATTTTTGAAGAGGTGCACGTCAGCGACGCTGACGGCCACGGTGAAGGGCTATTCGTCAGCGCCGTAGCATACGCCGGCGTTTGACGCAGAAGTATAAATAAGCCTTTATACCGCAGTTTGCAATAGTCAGGTTTTAAAACCACCAATGTTATTTTTTATTTTTAATCCGTTTCTAAGGTATATGTAAGTTTTAGTTTATAACTATTATATACAAAGAAGTTTTTACAACTATTTAGTTTATAGGGAAACAGTATCTTCAGCAGAATAGAAACCTCCACATCAAAAGCTCCAGTAGTTCAAAATATTGAAATGTCTCTTAAAATAAAATATATTGTTTTCAATGAGAAAAACTTGTTGTTTTTTACCCAAACATTTAAAAAGAACATATTTTAGAGCAGTAATCACAATACCGTAAAACAGTGATATTTTTATCCAAGGTTATCATACTGTCAGAATCTTATACTGGCCTATGCCTAGTAGGGGTATGATTATGATGCAGCGCCTGTTGTTGGTGTCCCAAGGAGAAATCCTGCTGCCGACATAGGACAACAGCTTATCAAACTGGGCTCAGCTCAGTCGGAAGCACAGCTAAAAGCTTCCATCATCCAAGTATAGTTTCTGGAGGAGTTGTTTAACTCACAGAGCTGGGTGCACCTCTGAAGGAATCTAGTGGACTCGGACACGGCGCCGAAGAATCTGCATTGTTTTTTAGCCTTCCTAAAGTGCATAAAGCACAGCTATTCTCTCAATAAAATCCATATTAGTCATTTAGCTACGAAACTAGTCACTGGGCAGACCATGAAGCGAATCTGTGTCTATTGTGAAGTAATTTGACGTGCTTGAGAAGCGGATTTGACGAGCCAATTAATCGAGTAAACTAAAAATGTTTCGTTCCTATTTGAGCGCAAATAGAGTGATTTGTTTGCGCAAGCCGCGTCTGGTGTAAACATCATCATTTCTGTTTGTTGTCAAAACTGACAGTTGAAAGGGCGTGGTTAAGTATGTCAGCCACGCCCAATACCTCAGTTGGTGCGGTAGGGGAGGGTGGTTGTATGTAGATTTCTAGGTGACCATCATCGTTTCTCAGAGGATGACAAGCTGACATAACTTTGCGGTCACTCTGATACAAGTTTTATCTACAGAGAAAATTAAAAAGCTCTGCAGTGTTTTGGTGTTTGTCTGAGATAATTAGCCTACCAAAATGTGTATATTCCATGCAAATGATGAAACTGATTGGTCAGTTCTGGTCACGTGACTCGTGGTGCACTTGCGGCATTCTGAGATGATTTCAACTGGTGCCCCTCCACTGGAAATAACAAACTTGCGTGAGGAAAAAATAAACGGCCGCTGTCATTTGCGATCTCTAGCACACAGACATGCTGGATTCACCTTATTTGTTGACAAATGGGTTGCGGATCCATTTCCTGGTAGTTCAAGGGCAAAGAAACTTTCCAAAGACGTCTGTTTCTTACTCATTTTGCAGGAGTGTGGGTTACATTTTGGCACTCAACTGACCGAGACGTAACCGAGAGAATACGGTCATTTTTCAAAATAAAAGATTTTATTAAAATAAAAGATGGTTCAGACTCGGGTAATAAATAAAACTAGAATAATTAATGATTTCTTGTGTGGCCTGGTACCAATTGATCCACGAACAGGTACCGGTCTGCGGCCTAGGGGGTTGGGGACCACTTCTTTAAATAAAAAGTAGTACAGCATAGCGTACTTTGTGATTATGCTTCGTCTTTCTTTAGAGCTGTAAAATCCACCACATCAAACCTGTAGCTCTTTTATAAACTGGTAATAAGTCACATTTCACATATCAAATCTCAATTTTGATCAGATAAATCACACTTTGATTTGTCTCCAAATCGTGCAGCCCTAACACAGTGCAGGACCTCAGCCGAGTCCTCCTGTACCAGTGTCTGTCTGAGAGGTATCCATTCAGCCATTGACATCATAAAAGCAACGGCAAGCGTTTGAACTTGTGATTCCTCCCCCTACCTTAACACAGATGGCCATAAAGCAGAGAAGAGACCAGGCCTAGTGTCCAGAGTCAGCCTTAAGTAGAGAGCACTGGAGTTTTCAAACACGGCCACGCTTTTACGGGCGGCCCATTACATAACTCCCGGCCTGTCAGCTGAAAACAAAGGGAGCGTAAAGTTAACGCAGTGAAACGCAAACATGCACACTCGGAGCGGCTCAAGGTGAAGAGGAAGGAGACCTGTGGGCCAGGGGTTTGTTCTTTGATGAAGACTTGATAAGACGGCGGAGGAGAGACCGATGCCGACAGTAAAATTGATGGCTGCTCAAATGTGCGCAGATAAAAGAACTGGCTTGTGTAAATAGTTGTTTCGAGCCAATCCCGGACAATGTTGTTTTTTTCCTACTGAGAAATGTGCATTATGATTTAATACAGGAAACTTTATTGCATCTTTTAATGCTCCTTTTATTAATGGAGAAACAAATTATAGTTAGTGGAGATTGGCTGTTGGGAATTATTATAAAACTCGTGAAATCTGATTTACATGAGGAGGGAAGTCACATTTACATTCAATTTACATCATCTCCAAAAAAAGAAAAAAAGAAATAAAGAGCAGAATATTAACATATTAAATCAGTGGTTTTTAACCTTTACACAAAAATCTCCACAAATGGGTCCCACTGAATTGCAGTTATTTATTTTGATTTATAATGGTGCACTCATGTATACTTTAAGTCAGTGGTTCTCAAACTTTTTTCATCAAGTACCAATAGTCTCTCCAAGTAAGTAAAAAATAGTCTCTCCAAGTACCACCAACATGAGCAGTATTGAAATACAGTAGCGTAGTAGGCCCAGCTACAACTCTGCACAGTTAAAAAACGTGGCAGATTACCTCAGAAATATAGGCTATATGTTATATTATATACATAATTTTTGATACATTTTGAAATGTGTGTAGCATGTACATGACATATTTCATTCCTCTGCATACCACTAGAAGGAAACCTGCGTACCACTAGTGGTATACGTACCACAGATTGAGAACCACTGCTTTAAGCTAAAGCTAAAGTCAGAATATGAGTGAAAATGTCCCAAGAGTAAAACTGATATATGTAAAAAGTCAACAAACAGACTTGATCTTTACCTGTAAATTTGATGATTTTTGTAAGCGATAAAAGATTTGTTTTATAAAAATGTTGTTAAAATGACAATACATTTGTATTTTAGGGCTCCACTGAGGTCCATATAGGGATAGTTCATCATTTACTCACCCTTCACTTGTTAATTTTTAAAGCATTCTTCTAAATATCTTCTTTAGAGTTTAAAACCTTCATTTTTTGGGGGGTGAACTATACTTTCAATGTTTACTTTAGATTAA
Source organism: Danio rerio (assembly GCF_052040795.2). Lineage (NCBI taxonomy): Eukaryota > Metazoa > Chordata > Actinopteri > Cypriniformes > Danionidae > Danio > Danio rerio. The sequence goes on along the minus strand of NC_141045.1, from coordinate 35,227,130 downwards.
GTTAAAGCAAAAGTCAGAATATGATAGAAAAAAAAAAACAGATATTTGTAATGAAACACCATTCTCAATCTGACCTTTACCTGTTATCATAAAAAAGATCATATTGTAAGTGAGTTGAAGGATTATGGTTAAGTATAAATATTTAAAATGACAATTTGTATTTTGGGGCAACACATTGATCCTTAAACCGTGCCTTAGAGTATTTGATGTTTTGGTATAAAAACAAACAGTGCATTCGGAAAGCATTCATAGTGCTTCACTTTTTCCATATTGTTTTGTTGCAGCCTTATTCCAAATGAATTAAATTTATTTCCTCAAAATTCTACACACAATACCCCATAATGACAATGTGAGAAAAAGAGTTTTGTTTTTACATTTTTGTAAATTTAACCTGTAAAATCACATGTACATCAGTATTCACAGCCTTTGCTCAATACTTTGTTGATGCACATTTGGCAGCAATTACAGCCTCAAGTCTTTTTGAATATGATGCCACAAGCTTGGCACACCTGTCTTTGGGAATTTTAGCCCATTCCTCTTTGCAGTACCTCTCAAGCCCTTTCAGGTTGGATGGAAAGCGACAGTGTACAACCATTTTCAGATCTCTACAGAGATGTTCAATAAGATTTAGGTCTGGGCTCTGGCTGGGCCACTGAAGCACATTCACCCAGTTTTTGTGAAGCCACTCCATTGATATTTTGGCGGTGTGCGTTGGGTCTTTGTCCTGCTGGAAGATGACCTGTCGCCCACTCTGAAGCAGGTTTTCATTCAGGATGTCTCTGTACATTGCTGCATTCATCTTTCTCTCTATCCTAACTAGTCTTTCAGGCCTGACTGGTGGATTGCTGCACGGATGGTTGTCCTTCTGTAAGGTTCTCCTCTCTCCACAGAAGAACGCTGGAGCTCAGACAGAGTGACCATCAGGTTATTGATCACATTCCTGACTAAGGCCCTTCTCCCCCGATCACTCAGCTTAGATTGCCGGCCAGCTCTAGGAAGAGTCCTGGTGATTCCAAACATCTTCCACTCACGGATGATGGAGGCCACTGTGCTCATTTGAACTTTGAGAGCAGCAGAAATTTTTCTTTTTAAATCATGTTCAACCAACTGAATTGACCACAGGTGAACTCCAATGAAGCTGCTGAAACATCTCAAGGATGGTCAGTGGAAACAGAATGTACCTGAGCTCAATTTAGAGCTTCACGGCAAAAGCTGTGAATATTGATGCTTGTGATTTTTCTGGTTTTTTAAAGTTAATAAATTTGCAACAATTTCAACAAATCTTTTTTTCACATTGTCATTATGGGGTATTGTGCGTAGAATTTTGAGGAAATAAAGGAATTTAATCCATTTTGGAATAAAGCTGTAGTATAAAGAAAATGTGGAAAAAGTGAAGAGCTATCAATACTTTCCAGATGCATTGTATATCCTTTGCATGGTTAAATAAGTTATTTAATCTGTTTTTTTATTTAAAAATTGTAAATATTTTTCGCCACATGTTTAAAACTAATTTAAAACTAGCTAAATAAACACAATTCTTGAGTTTTTTTGGGGGGGACAACTTAATTGCTTTATGTTCAATCCATTTAAACTTGTAAAAACAATGAAATTAACTTAATCGATTTGTCTTAGGACAACAAGATGCAATTGCATGGAACCCAGCATTTTTTTACACTGTTGTTTTGTTATTTGTTTTTATCTGGTATTATTTGATTTGTAAAACACGTTAAAAGTATACAATATGATAGTTTTTTGTTCATTTTATCTTTGACCGATGGACTAATCTGCACTGCTTTCAGTGTGAAAACGGCCCGAGCCATGTCTTCAGATATTAATGGGGAGGAGATGACGCAAATGTCCCAAGTTGCCAAGACACCTCAGCAGATTTTCGTTGGGCCCGGGATGAGTCCGTTCTTGCAAAACAACCACAAATCTACAGCTCTGCCTTCAAGATGAACCAAAGCGAGAGGATGACAGAACGTTGATAAGACTACAAGGATGCAAAAAGAGAGCACTCAGAAGAGGAAGCTACGGCTGAAATATCTTATCTAAAACAGCGCCTACCGCCCCATCCAGACAAGCTGACGGCGACTGGTACATGAGCGTAAACAGAAAATTAAAAGACAAAAAAACAGGAATGTGTCTTTGTTATGAAAGCACCATAAAAAGGGCCAGGTTATTGGCAAACCATCATTGACTCAGTATTGTTAGCCTAATAAATCAAGCGTCGTCTTCGATCTGGCGGAAGATAATCTTTTCTTCGGATCTGGATCCTGCTCAAACACAGCATTAGACGCAAACGGAGCTCGAAACTCGGAGAGATTTATGGGCAAGCAAACAAAATTAAACGGAAAGAAAAAAAGAGACAACTCAATAGTGCAGCTAAAGTCAGAATTATTAGCCCTCCTGTATATTTCTTATGATGACAGAACATAATATTTCACGAGATATTTCTCAAGATACTACACTACCTGACAAGTCTTGTCGCTTATCCAAGTTTTAGGAACAACAAATAATAAGTTGACTTCTAGTTGATTTTTTGGTATCAGAAGTGGCTTATATGAAAGGCAAAGGCCTCTAGATTACACTTATTTTAACAAAATCAATGCATCCATACATCTCTGCAACGACTCAAATTTTTTAATTAATAAAGTCATCTGGAATGGCAGAGAAAGCGTTCCTGCAGGACTCCCAGAGTTCATCAAGAGTCTTTGGATTCATCTTCAATGCCTCCTCCTTCATCTTACCCCAGACATGCTCAATAATGTTCATATCTGGTGAATGGGTTGGCCAATCCTGTAGCACCTTAACCTTATTTGCTTTCAGGAACTCTGATGTGGAGGCTGAAGTATGAGAAGGAGCGCTATCCTGCTGAAGAATTCGCCCTCTCCTGTGGTTTGTAATGTAATGAGCAGCACAAATGTCTTGAAACCTCAGGCTGTTGATGTTGCCATCCACTCTGCAGATCTTTTGCATGCCCCTATACTGAATGTAACCCCAAACCATGATTTTTCCTTCACCAAACTTGACCGATTTCTATGGCTTGTTGTGGGTTCCAGTAGGTCTTCTGCAGTATTTGTGATGATTGGGATGCAGTTCAACAGAGGATGGCTAATAACAGTACGCTCAACCTGAACCCCCCCCCTTCAGGGAGGCCGTAAATCAACCTTGTTGTCGTCAATCTATCACAGTTGTCCATCTTTCACATTTTTTATCTGGGTTTGAAGGAAAACCAAAGCTGTTTGGTGGATTTCAGTAACAGTGGAGCGCGGTGGTCTAATCAAGAGAGTCGGGTTATCAATGCGGTAACAGACTGTTGAAGGAAGCATTTCAACGGTGGTTAAACGAGGATTACAAACACTCAAACAGCAGGCTTTGAGGGCTGAAGCTGATAGCCTTGCGGTTGTAGAGAAGAATCAAACATGTGAAGGAGAGACCGATATGTGTGATTAAATGTTAGGAGGGAGTGAGATGATAAGAAGTGTGAGGGATTGGCTCAGGATGGCTGTTTTGGAGGTGTACAGGCTAAAAGGGCTGTTAGCATTAATCATGCTACTGACAATAAAACGCCACTCAATATCCACCCGGAGGATTCCCATACACTCCTGCATTCACACACATAGACTACTGCCAATTTAGCTTATTCAGTTCACCTATAGCGCATGTCTTTGGACTGTGGGGGAAACAGGAGCACCCGAAGGAAACCCACGACAACACGGGGAGAACATGCAAACTCCACAGAGAAATGCCAACTGACCCAGCCAGGACTCAATCCAGTGACCTTTTTGCTGTGAGGTAATTGTGCTACCCATTGCACCACTGTGATGCCAACTTAATAATTACATAATATAAAATAATATAATGTTTATAGTGTTTATTTTTTTAAATAATATACAGTTGAAATATAAAATATTTGTCCTCCTGTTAAATTTTGTAAAATATTTTTTCCTCAGTTTCTGTTTAACGATTTTTGTCAACACATTTCTAAACATAATAGTTTTAATAACTCATTTCTAATAACCGATTTATTTATTTATTTATTTATGATGACAGTAAATAATATTTGACTAGATATTTTTCAAGATACAAGTATTCAGCTTAAAGCAGGTTAATCAAAAAAAATTAACTGCTTATATTAGTAAAAATAAATCAAATAAGACTTTCTCCAGAAGAAAAAATATTATAGGAAATACTGTGAAAATGTCCTTGCTCTGTTATACATAATTTGGGGAATATTTAAAAAACAAATAAAAACTCACAGAATGGCGAATCATTCTGACTTTAACCATATGGCATACTTATTAGCCCTCTTGTAAGATTTTTAATTATTTTTAAAAATATTTCTCAAGTTCTCTTTAACAGAGATTTTTCCAACACTGTTTTAATAACTATATTTAAAAACTACAAATTCCCATAAGACTGCATTGAGTACTATATATATATATATATATATATATATATATATATATATATATATATATATATATATATATATAAATATATATATATATATATATTTTTTTTTTAACTGCAACTTTTTTTCAGATTTACTGGATGATTAATCCTTCAAAAGATTTCTTTTTTGAAGCCTTTATTTGAAATGAAAACCTTTTGCTTTTACCCTCATATTTTAGTGGTAGTGCTTTTCTTTAACAACAAAAGACATTTTTTACATGTGTAAAAATATGCTCAGATTAATTGCTCAACGTAAAAAACTGGAATGTGTTGACATTATATGGAAAAATATAATAGTATAATTTATATATATATATATATATATATATATATATATATATATATATATATATATATATATATATATATATACACACACATATATATATACATATATATATATATATATATATATATATATTTCACATAATATTTTCTAAAATATTCACATGATTTTAGAATATATTATTAAAATAATAACAACTATAATTATTATTTAATTTATAATGATAGTAATAATACTTTGTACATCTATTATTAGATCTAACATTATTAGTAATAATCTTAACTTAAAAATCATCATACATAAAAATACATTTTATGTATTTTTAAATACATAAAATCTGTATTTAGTACATTTATATATATATATATATATATATATATATATATATATATATATATATATATATATATATATATATATATATATATATATATATATCTTTTTTTTCCAACATTTTATTGATAATAAATAATAATAAAACAAAAAATATTCTTATTTAATAAAAAATAAATAATAATAATAATATTTTGTAAATCAATTATTAAATATTAAATTATTAGTAGTAAACCAACTTGTATTTGTATTATTATTTTTATTTATAAGAAAACAAAAATTACAAATTACAACCCCAATAATAATTCAAATAACCTCCTTTTGCATAGAATATTATTATAGTTAATAAAAAAGGTAAAAAAATAAATAAATGACCATCAATTACAAGCGTTTTATTTTTTTAGGTTTTGTTTTTAACAAATGAAGACATTTTTTACATTTGTAATAACACGCTCTGATGAATTGCTCAAAGTAAGAACCAGGAGTGTGTTAAAAAAGTAAACAGGGTCCATTTCGGTTTCAGGTTGACTCTAAAGAAAATTACAAATGAATTTCTTTGCCCCCTTGAGTCTAAACACACAGGCTATCAGCTCTGAAGCCCCGGAATAATCTCCATATGGGCAGAAGAAATGCGCAGCAGTAGTTTTTGCTGCATTATTTCTCAGATGCACACATGTAAACACCGGCAGGCTGTGTCTCAGTCTTCTGCCAGTGCTTACGTTAGCCTGAAACAGTCAAATATTCTCCATTTCTCCATGTGGATATACAGCACTGCCAGATCTATGCTCGTGTTTATGTCATTTAATTGAGTGTAAATGTGCTGAAGTGCTTCACGTGATTGGTTGCTGTTGCTACAGGCAAAAAAAAATAACAACGATGAAATGAAAATGGACTCGTTGTGGTTGATTTTGAAGTTTTGCAAGCAACTGTGGCAGTAACTTTTCTTTTTTCTGTCAAAATAAAATGTGTGTTATAGACAACATACTACTGTTTAAAAAGTGCAGGGTCCTTTAGATTCAAGTGGTTTTGCAGAAAATCTCAAAGCTGCTAATATAGACATTAAATAAAAGTGAAATTTTTTTAACATTTTTATTGTTTTTAATAAAAATGGTTTTATATGTAAATATTTAGTAAAATCCTTCAGAACTCACTGAAATATGCCGATTTGACACTCAATAACACATTTTATTATTATTCATAAATTAAAGTATAAAAAATTAAAGAAACCAGTAATAATGACTATAATATTAGTAAACTTTAAAGTATTTAATAATAATAATAATAATAATAATAATAATAATAATAATAGTAGTAGTAGTAGTAATAATAATAATAGTTTTAGTAGTAATACTACTACTACTGCTAATAATAATAGCAATATCAATAATAATAATAATAATAATAATAATAATAGTAATAATAATAGCAATAGTAATAATAAAACTAATAATAGCAATAATGATAATAGTAGTAATAATAATAATAGTATCAGTAGTAATAATAATAATAATAAAATTTTAAAAAGCAATATCAATAATAATAATACTATCAGTATTAATAATAATAATAATATCAATAATAATAGTAGTAATAATAATAATAATAGTTGTAGTAATAATAATAATTATAATAGCAATATTAATAATAATTATTATTTGTATTAAAATAGGAAAAAAATCACATAATAATTCTGAACTATAAAGTATTTCATACATTTTTACAATTATTATTATTAATAGTTAGTAATAATTCAAAATTAGGACATTAATTCTTAGATAGGATAGAATTGTTAAAGGATAGAATAGGAATCGCATACAAATAATAAACTTTGATTTATAATTTTATTAGTGATAAGTAAAAGATTTAATATTTTAATTACAACAACAATATTTTGTATATTGGAATATTTTCTTCATTTTTATTATTTTTATCACTGTGATCTGTAAACAACTGACTAATAATTACTTAACTAGATTATTTCATAATATTTTAATTTATAATATTTTATTATATACTATACTATACTACTACTACTACTACTACTACTACTACTAATAATAATAATAATAATAATAATAATAATAATAATAATAACTACAACAAAAGTAATAATAACAATAATAATAATTATAGCTATAATAATATTAATACTACTACTACTACTACTAATATTAATAATATTATTATTGTTATTATTATATATTATAATAATATTATTGTTACTATTTAATATTATATAGTGTATAATTTTATATTATTGTTGTTCTTTTTATTTCTAAAAACTTTTGTTAAACAAAACAAATAATTATAGGTGTTTTAACATGAACAAAATAACTTTTATTTTGGAATAAAATAATATTATTTTGTACGTTTATTAAAAAATTATAAATAAATAAATGATTGGTATTTTATCATCAATTATAGAGGGTTTATTTCGGCACAGATTTTTTTTGCCCAAATGGTTACAAACAGGAAAATGACAAAGAATATTACAAACATTAATACAGTAATTTAAATTTTAAAAGATTCATGTAAACAAAAACTACTCCAATTCATGCTGATGTGCGTTAAACTTTTTTTTTTGGATAGAAAAACACTAGCTAAACGCAGTGCAAGGCAGAAAAAGCTCAAACCTTTTTTTATTTTTACCAACACGCCACATGCAAAGAGGTAAAAACCATGTAAAATGATGCCACAATTCAATCCGTCACACCACTTTCAGACAGCAACACACACGCAAACGAGTGCATCCAAGAAACCTGAACATTTATACGACCCAGCAGCAAGAATTTTGGCCAAAATGCATCTCAGCCGAATAACTTGATCTCATTTTTTCCAGCACCTGCCAGAGCTGCCGCCACCGGCGCTGTTTTCAATAATAAACCCTGACCAGAAGCCAAACGGCGGCATTAAAAACAGCAGCTTGTGTCCTGAAGGGAAGTCACAGGTTTAAAGACTTTGTCAAATTAGCAAAGTGGGCTGGGAAGATATGAATATTCACGAGGCGTTATTCCCAAAACCCAATCATCTGTCACCCCCCCCCCCCCCCCCCCCCTTTAATTCAATCATCAGCCCTCATTTAATTATCCAATATAATATGCAAATCAAGCCAACAATGGCCAACAAATGCTAATTACCTACATCAAAATAATTAAATTGGACGGCGGCAGTGCTGGAGGACTGAACCGCCATAAAAACAGAGGCCGTTTCTTTAATTAAGAGCAAAAATGTTTTAAATTAGAAGGCCATAAATTGCGAGGACTCCCTTCACCATCTCCCAAGGGGACATTAAGACGTCGTGGTTGTGATTAGAGACGCACCAATCGAGCGGACAGAAATCCGAACTGTTTTTTTGGGTTTTAATCTGGACGATTTGTGAGTTCTGGAAACCTGCATTCAAACTGCACTGCAACAAACAGGTCAGATACAAAACACAGATCTACATTGACAGCTCACGCACGATACGGAAAAACATGAGATATTCTGCTTTGACTTTAAAGAACCCCTATTATGGGTTTTTAAAAATAAGCTTTCATGCAGTGTGTAACACAGCTCTAAGGGGGAATGAAAACATCAACCCAGGCTCATTGTGGAAACGTAGCCCCGCGGACGTTTCTGGAGACCGCGAAATACGTCCCGGGAGGTAAGTATTTGTGTAGTTTTTGCGAATCCGCAAGAGGCCGATGCGAGCACTTTTTCGCGTCTCGAACGCCTCTCGGGAGCGCGCACCGTTCGTGCCCGCACTGTTCTCGCGTGAAAAGCCACCGGAGGCTGCTGTCGAGAGACCGTCTGTCCGACTGACTGACTGACTGAACGATAGACTGGGCGGCCGACCCAGCCACCCTCCTCCTTCCCTAAACCCAAGTGACTATTTACAAAAGCCGTCGAAAAAAGAAAAGCAAAAGCCCTCTTTCAGCCAATTTTGATCGCATTCTCGCCCCGTCACGAAGTCGTTCGCTTTTATTTTTTGGATTCTGTTTTCATCTAACCTGATTTCTGGAACCGCTCTTCCCCGGAATAGAATCCGGTCGTCGCCACGGCCGGCTCCTCCTCCTCCGGGCTTCCGCTCCGCAGACGTAACACTACGAGCTAAGCAGACAAACTGGTTGAGCCGAAGAAGAGGAGCGGCGTCACACCACCGCGTAGCGTTTGCTTGCAAAAAACGAAATGCAGCCATACATACCTCCGGCCACGTAAATCGCGGTCTCCAGTAACGTCCGCGGGGCTACGTTTTCAGAATGAGCTTGGGTTGGAAAACATCCAGCTGAGGTTTAAATCTGAAAGTGCAGCATGTTTAAAACTATTGACTCTTTAGGAAAATATTTAACTCAGAGTCGAATAAACGAATAGAGTTGGGTTCGAATCTTTTGTTGGATCGCATCGACGTCGACACGGTACATCTCCAAATATGTACTTACAGTTCCGTTAAAATGTGCACGCGCTTTCCCTCCACACACTAGTGGTGGCACAGGGGATCACGGGACTGATCATGACGCGAAGATGACGATCACAGACTGATTCGGCTGCAGGCAAGGCCCGAGCAAACTAAACTGGTGCTCTAGGCAAAAGATGATCATGCCGCCCTCAAACTGAAAGTGATAACGAGAGACGGGGTTGTGATTGTGCGTACGACAGCGAGAATCGCGGCGGTGGGGGGATTATCGCGGACAAAAGAGAGAAGATGTCGCCGATGCCCTCTCTTTAGGCCGCCTGGTTCGCTTCTATGGACGCGCCAGCCCTGGCTGTGGAGATTAAAAGATTATTCATTTTCACAACAACACCACAGTATAGCCAACCGTGTGCTGTGTTTGCAGGATTTATTTTATCTTTGCCATGATGACAGTACAGAATATTTGACTAGATATTCTTCAAGACAATTCTATAGAGCGTAAAGTGACATTTAAAGGCTTAACTAGGTTAATTAGGTTAATCAGGTTAGGGTAATTAGGCAAGTTATTGTATAACGATGATTTGTTCGGTAGACTATCGAAAAACAATTAGCTTAAAGATGCTAATAATTTTGTCCTTAAAATGGTGTTTAAAAAATTAAAAACTGCTTTTATTCTAGCCGAAATAAAACAAACAAGACTTTCTCCAGACGACAAAAATATTATCAGACATGCTGTGAACATTTCCTTGCTCTGTTAAACATCATTTTGGAAATATCAAAAAATAAAATGCTAATGTACCTTGCCTAACTGTGTGAATCGTGGTTTAAGTGCTGTGTAATTTTAAATGACTGAAGATATAAAGTTCACTCAGTGATAATGCTAATAAACACATTCATGATGATCTCATGTTTATCTATTTATTTATTTGTTTTACTAACTTAAAAAAAGACCAATAGAAAAGAAATGGGAGCACTGGGTGTGATGTGCGCATAACTTAAACCCGAGTGAGTGTGGCCTAAGTCACACCTGACACACAGTGGCGGCATCCAGGTAAACAGAGCATTCAAACGCTATCAGGGACTCGCACTTCTCCACGCCAGGCTGATCTGTGATCGGTGATCTACTCTGCCAGGTGAGCCGAGCCCCTTCCTCTCCAACCGGGACCAACAAAGAGCGGGACGACTGCCAGGCGGACCACAACAATGCTTGCAGCGAGCGAGCGAGTGAGTGCACAGCACAGAGCCAGCAGAGGTGCCAGAGCCCTGCATTATTCAACAGCCTGCTTTTGTTGCCTTTGTGCTGGATGTTTGTAAGGAGTAAAGTACACCTGCTCTTGATCTAATGACCAGCAAACATTATACACACCTCAGTGACGGACACAAGAGGATCCTTTACTGGCCTGCAAAACACCATTACTTGCAAACTGCCCCTCATTCAGAAAAATCTGTGATGATTAACCCTTTGATTGAATCACATTTGTGGCGACAGTGTTTGTTTGAGTTTGAAGAGGCTAAAAACATTTGATATGTTAAATAAGACATTCAATAAATAACCTGAAAATATGACAGCAATTTCATAAAATATATTTGAACATATTAATTTACTATAAACTTAACATATATGGAAAAACCTTTATGTTCTTACGTGAGAAAAATATATTATATTAAATTAAATTATATATTAATAAATATTATACTTGTTAAAATTATATACATATAAACACAATTATTTACACACAAATAATATAATTTAATAAATAAAAATATAATTAATAATATAATATAAATAACAGTAGCTCAACTGGTTTAAAACATATGAAATATGATATGATTTTGCCCATCCTTCAGGGGCCAGTTTATGTTGCAGTTGAAATCCTACACAATCATTTTTAGTGATATTGCGAAATTCATTTAATGTATTTATATAATAATTAATATAAATCATATTATTTACTAAAACAACAACAAGAACAAAAACCCACAATAATAACCATTTATCAAGTGAACAACCATATTTGGTAACAGAATCAAAATTCAGTGTACACTCATATAACTACATTCATAAACCTTAACATGTTAATATGCGTGTATATTAAGCAGCTGCAGTAATGAGGATGACTCACCTGGTTGTCGGGGTGGTTGACGGTGAAGTAGCCGACGCAGATGATGAGCTCATGAAGAAGATCCTCTGAGCTCTGCTGAGAGCAAAACCACAGCAAAGAGCTCACAATGTGTCTGAAGGCCAGAGAGAGACCCTCCGCTCCTAAAACACCCTGCACAGAACACACACAGGTTGGTTTTTGTTACTTGTGTGAACATTAATAGGATTACATTGTTTTTATACAGTACAAACTGTATTTTCTATTGCTCTACCTCAACTCTACACCTTAAAAAAACTGTGTAGTTTAACTTTCTGAACAAACTCATTATGTAAAATTTATCTGCTTTTATAAATAGGAACATCAGCAGTGTCTTCATAATTCACCATGTGCTTATAATACTGGTGTTGTAACCATGTCATTATACACATTTGTGTCCTAATACGTCACAAAACACACATACATTTATATTAAGGTAGACAGTCAGTAGCAAAACTCCAGCTTGCAAATCTGAATGAGAACTAGTCATATTAATATTTGTATTTGAAATTGACACTCACAGCTTTAATGTGAAAAGCTGAATCACTCGATTTGCCCACAAAGACAATAATCAAAACACGTGTTTTGATTTCAAAGTTGCAGATTGATAGTAATCAATTAATAAATAAAATGAGTAAACAAAACAAACAAACAATATAATGCATTAATAAATAATGAATGAACAAACATACCAACCAACCAAACAACATACTACCAACCAATCAGTGTACCAACCAACCAACATACCAGTCAAACAATGTACTAATTGACCAACCATACAATGTACCAACCATCATACCCACTAATCAAACAATTTACCAACCAACATACCAACCCACCAGCCAACTAATCAATACATTAACCAATCAAAGTACCAACCAATGTACCAACTAACCAACCAACGTACCAAGCAACCAATATATCAACCAACCAACCAACCAACCAACCAACCAACAAACATACCAACCATCATACCAACTAACCAAACAATGTACCAATGTACAAACCAACGTACCAACCAAAGTAACAACCAAACAACTTACCAAGGAATGTACCCACCAAGCAATCAACATACCAACCAACCAACCAACCAACCAATCAAATAATGTTCCAATGAACAAACCAATCAACCAACCAACCAAACAACCTACCAACCAAGCAATATATCAACCAACCAAATAGTGTACCAACCAACCAACCAACCCACCACCATAACAACCAACCAACATACCAATCAACCAAACAAAATGCCAACCAAGGAACATACCAACCAACTAAGCAACATACCAACCAATGTACCAGCCACCCAAAGAACTTACCAAACAACATACCAATCAACCAAACAACATACCAACCAACCAATATTTCCACTAACCAAATAGTGTACCAACCAACCAACCAACCAACCAACCAACCAACCAACCAACCAACCAACCAACCAACCAACCAACCAATCAAATAATGTTCCAATGAACAAACCAATCAACCAACCAACCAAACAACCTACCAACCAACCAATATATCAACCAACCAAATAGTGTACCAACCAACCATCCAACCCACCAACATAACAACCAACCAACATACCAAGCAACCAAACAAAATGTTAACCAAGGAACATACCAAACAACTAAGCAACATACCAACCAATGTACCAGCCAACCAAAGAACTTACCACACAACATACCAATCAACCAAACAACATACCAACCAACCAATATATCCACTAACCAAAGAGTGTACCAACCAACCAACCAATCAACCAACCAAACAAAATGCCAACCAACCAACGAACATACCAACCAATGTACCAGCCAAACAAACAACTTACCAAACAACATACCAACCACCCAACATACCAACAAACTAATGTTCCAACCAACCAGTCAACCAACTAAACAACTTATCAACCAGCATACCAACCAACCAACCAACCAACCAACCAACTAACCAACATACCAACCAACCAAAGTACCAGCCAAACAAACAACTTACCAAACAACATACCAACCAACCAACATACCAACAAACTAATGTACCAACCAACCAGTCAGCCAACCAAACAACTTATCAACCAGCATACCAACCAACATACCAACCAACCAACCAGGTAACCAACTAAAGTACCAGCCAACCAACCCAACCAATGTACCAACCAACAAATGAACTTATTAATCAATCAGTCAATCAATCGATTTATTTTGATCATATGTTCCACTCATAATCATTATAATTAACCAATATTGACCAAAATGATCATGATTAAGCTTCACTTCCAAAATCTATCATCCCTAGGTTTTATCTTTCAAATTTTACGACCAGCCAAGGACAGCATGTGTTTTATGTATTTATCATTTTTATCATTACATTCTTATACAGAAAGCTATAAAATTCAATTGACTCTCCTGATTTCTTTCACATGACTGTACATGGGTTTGTGCAGGAAAACTAATGACAATATGTTTCAGTCAATAAATCATTTATTTATTAAAGGAGGCAACAACTCAACAGCATGAAAACTAATATCCATAAAAGCATAACAGAGGACCAGAAAGGCCACCGACACTGTTGACTTCATTATATGAACAAAAACAACACATTTAAAAAATTAATATGATATTTACTCTTCTGCGGAAGAATGTAACAAGAGTTTTCTCATCAGGAGGGGATCTACAGTACAAGTCGATGACGGCCAGTGAAGGTGGATCTGGTTCTTGAATCGGTAGTCCCATCACAAGACCCCCAATTCCCTCAACTAAAGAGATGCTATCTGCTGGTCTAGAGACAGTATTTGTTAAACATGTCAACATGACTGAGCGCCTCAGGGTCAGCGCTGAAACTACTGACATGTTCTGCTGGGTAGGAGAGTGTTCTGGGACGGAGAGTCTAAACAAGCACAAACAACAATACCTAAAAATCTCAGCATGCGTGATGGGAGCGAGACGCTGACTTTGCTTCACTACAGACCTTGCTTCATTCAAAAGTGTAGCAAAAAACCAATACAGAGAAACACTGCTGTTGGGATGTAGAATCAAGAGTGATTTGATGTTTGAATGGTGATATTCTACTCTTCGCATTAACATTCCGTCGTATACTTAATTTTTTTTTTACTTAACAATTTTTTATATGAATAAAATTGACGTGTTACCATAGAATTACAATAAGAAAATAAATATTCAAATGATTAGCAGTTATATTTTTTCTAAACACACATAAGTTATGTTTATTTTGTTACAAAAATAATTTTGCTTGTATTTAACTCCAGTAAACTTATATGTGAGCAAAGCAATTATGTAAAGATGACAGACTACAGGCTACTGGAGTTTTTTTAATAATAGTTTGAATTCATTTACATTTCGATTATAGTTAGTTTTAGCTAATTAGTCGTTTTTGGCATTAATTACTTTAAATATATACGCGCACACACATTTATATGCAAACATATTTATTAATTTATATGGAGATGTGAAATGCGTCTGATTGGCTGATGAACATTCTAAAGTGTTCAGTTATTTTCAGATAAACACACAGTGTTAAGTAGACCCAGGTAGGTTTGACCACTTTACAGCTGCAGATCATTACAGTGAATGATTTCAGTTATTTCACAGTCAAAAATCACATCAAAACAAACCAGAAGGCTTTGGATGAGATGTAAAAAAAAAACTCGCCCTACACACAGGAGTTAACTGATGACAAAACTTTGCAGATGCCTGAATGAAAACATCTGAACAGTGTTTTCATGTATGGTAAAAGTAATATAAGCAGAATGTCCATTTAATTCTCCAATAATAATGCACACCTGAGGTGTAACGGAATTACCATCTCAGATGAATTATTTTAAAAAATTATGCTCAACGACTCTAAAAACATACTCAAACACACTATTCTCTACATATTTTGTAATTTGTTTTAATTTCTTATTTTGTTTCTACATTTGGAAATAAATAGACTAACCAAACAACAAACTACTAACTTATGTACTTCCAACCAACCAACGTTACAACCAATGTGCTACCAACCAATGTACCAACCATTATATCAACTGACCAAATAACTTACCAACTTACCAAACAATGTACCAACCAACCAACATAACAATCAAACAAACAACGTACCATCCAACCAACGCACTCAACAAGCATTCCAACCACTGTACAAACCAACATATTAATCAATGTACCAACATACCAAACAACAAACTACCAACCAATGTACTACAAACCAACCAACCAGTGAACTACCAACCAATGTATGATCAACCAACCAACTAAACAATGTACTACCAACTAATGTACCAACCATCATACCAACCAACCAGCTAAAATATCAATTGATCAGTCTATCAATCAATACATTTATTTTGGTCATACAGCCCACTCACAATCATTTTAAATAATCATGATCACAGTATTTGTATATGGCTTCACCATCTCAGCTGTGCATTACTTTTTAAATAATTCAACGACTCATCATCCACGATTTTCCACATATTTTGTCATTTATTTTCCTTTCTTATTTTATTTCCACATTTGGAAATAAATTTACCAACCGAACAACAAACTACCAACTAATGTACTACCAACCAACCAACCAACCAAAGTTCCAACCAAACAATGTGCTACCAATCAATGTACCAACCATCATACCAACAGACCAAATAACTTACCAACCAACCAATTAATGTACCAACCAACCAACATAGCAACCAACCAACGAACTACCAACAACCAACTAACATATTAATCAATGTACCAACAAACCAAACACCGAACCACCAACCAATACTACAAATCAACCAAACAATGAACTACCAAGTAATGTACCAATCATCATAACATCCATCCTACAAATCAACGTATCAACGTATCAATCAATCAATCAATCAATCAATCAATCAATCAATAAACCAACCAATCAATCAATTTATTTTGGTCATACAGCCTACTCATAAACATTTTATATAATCATGATCATAATATTTGTATATGGCTGCACCATCTCAGCTGTATATTATTTATTAAATAATTCAACGACTCATCATCCACTATTTTCTACATATTTTGTAATTTATTTTAATTTCTTATTTTATTTCCATAATTGGAAATAAATATACCAACAAAACAACAAACTACCAACTAATGTACTACCAACCAATCAAACAACCAACCAACCAATGTGCTACCAACCAATGTACTAACCATCATGTCAATTGACCAAATAACTTACCAACCAGCCAAACAATGTACCAACCATCCAATATAACAACCAACCAAACAATATACTAACCAACCAACGTACTCAACTAGCATACCAACCATTGTACAATGTACCAACCAACTAACCAACCAACATATTAATCAATGTACCAACAAACCAAACAACAAACTACCAACCAATACTATAAACCAACCGTTCCAACCAACCAACCAACCAACCAACCAATGTACTACCAACTAATGTACCAACAATCATACCAACCAACCTACCAGCCAACGTATCAATCAATCAATCAATCAATCAATCAATCAATCAATCAATCAATCAATCAATCAATCAATCAATCAATCAATCAATCAATCAATCAATCAATCAATCAATCAATCAATCAATCAATCAATCCAATATATTTTGGTCATACAGCCTACTCATAATCATTTTAAATAATAATGATTACAATATTTGTACATGACTTCACCATCTCCTAAGAGTCCTAAGAGTGAGTAAATTAACAAATATTGGGCATTTTTTGGCTAAACTATTCCATTAAGTTAGTAAAACAGCCACTATTAAGTTTTCTCCAATAATGACGTCAATTACAAAGAAAAAAATGAGACAAATCCACACTATTTTAACGATCTACAACAGAACTACAACAACTATCTCCAACACAAGCAATCCATAAGCTTCCCGCCCTACTCGTTCACACCTAGGTGTTTACATGATGATTTAGCCTAGCGATAGCGACTTAGTCTCTTTATCATGCTGACTGAAGTACGAGCAGAGCCTGTGCACGTCCCGCCACTCTCCATCCGCATTACTCACCCCCAGCTTTCAACATGACTGGCCTGAGGTCAGAGGTCAGGTGTGTTTACATCCACCCATTTAACTTTGTTCTGTGAAGAAACGCTGATATCCTTACCAGTGGCTCTGGGGGCATTTGGACCATTAGGGTTATGCCTTTACACCCTCATTTGTGTGCGCAGACGTACAAACGAGAGCATTAATGAAAGCCCAAGAGCATTTTATTGCTTTCACCAAACATTCAGAGCATCTGTCTGAGGGACACGCATATCTGCCGTTAGCTGAAGGCTAAACCGGTGGTCTGAATACATTGAAGACAAGACAAAAACAAGCTGTGTTGCATTATTTTAGGCAGACGGGTCAGATTCAGAGAGCTCTAACAGGATGGACAGCATTCCATGAAGAAGAAGAAGATCTCGCATTCAAGCGTCTTCTGCAGAGCTTTGAATCAAAGAGGCAGGATATCACAGATTGTAAACACAACTAGAGCGATAGATTATCAATCATGTGAGCAGACGGCTGCGGCACTATTCAGAAGGTAAACATGGTCTTCTGGACTCCATAAAACACTTGAGACAGTGTATTTCTTCTGTGTGCGCTTCGTTGGGCTTAGATGTAGCTACAAATTCAGAGTGTAGTTTTTTGGTTTATCTGCAAAAGTTATGAAAAAAAAATGTAGCCTGGTAGTGAAGTAAAGAAAGACTATGGGCTCTATTTTGACGGTCCATGCACAGAGCGCAAAGCGCAGGGCGCAAACGATTTTAGGGCGTGTCAGAACGCGTTTTTGCTAATTTAAGGACAGGAAAACCTACTTTGCGCCGTGGCGCATGGTCTAAAAGGGTTGAGTTTATTTTCTTAATGACTTATAGGTGTGTTTTGAGAATAAACCAATCAGAGTCTCATCTCCCATTCCCTTTAAGACCCAGCTGCATTGCGCCAAGAGTGCATTCGCTATTTACAGGACGCAAAGTAAGTCTAAGTGGAAAAAAAAGCATTTCACAAGCAAACAGTTAACAGTTAACAATTTTTTTACAGAAAACTGATAAACAGAGCATCTACTGCGTGAGAATGAGAGATAATGGATATACTTTCACATTCGCTCTTGGATAGGGAAACCTTTACGCAGAGACATCAATTAGCCTATAAATAATTAATTTTGTTTGTTAAGCGCAAATATTTGTTTCAAAACTATGTCTAAAATCAGTTGTAATTTCTAGCAAACGAATAAATGAACAATAATGACCAAGTGTGGTCAAAATACTGAGTTATTTCCAAATACACCTGCCATGCCCCATATGGTCTAAAACCTGACAGGTGGGCAAATCTGAGCTTGTTTTTAATAAAACAAATATAAATATGGATATAATAAATAATACTGCTAATAATAATAACATTATACAAAAGCAAATTGTTATGAATGAACTGAAAAAGCCTCCAGAGATGAAGAAGACATAAAAGCAGTGATTTTTCATATTTATGTAGGCTAGAAAATAATATGTTTTGTAATATTTTAATCCTTTATATTTATATCCTATATCAATTCTTATTATATCCTATATATATCCTTAATATAAATTTTTTCATATGTAAAGATATTTGCCTATTGCTCTCTTGTGCGTATTAAGCAGTGCGTAAGCGAGGCGCAACTCTGCGCTGGAGTTTAGACCGGGTTAGTTTTGGTCTAATGAAAAATCTATTATAGTTTCTCAAAATAGCAACGTGCCAGCGGTCCGCCTCAGAACGCCTTCCTTTTTAGACCAGAAAGCCTATGGGCGCACAAATGAGCGCTAATGCATTTGCTATTTAAACAGCGTAGCGCAACGCCTCAAAACCACTCTTTCGCCAAGCTGAAACTACCAAAAGACTATTGCGCCGTGTCTTGCGCCACACTGCGCCGGAGGTATGATAGGGCCCTATAAGTTACAACCAGTAATGGGAATAACAGTGCTATAGATAAATGGCGTTACTAACAACGATACTATTGTCAGTAACGAGTAATCGTTACTGACAATAAAATGAGCTTTACTACAATTGAGAGCACTGAAGCAGCTTTCGCTGAATGTGATGATTGGCTTAGATATAGTACATTTCCATCGTTTGCCAATCAGAGAAATAGTAGGGCGGGTGTTCACAGAATCACTCGCACAGTCAGTCGCATGGTTTCCGCTACATTCATTCTTCCGTGATGCTTTGTTATGCAATTGATACTTTCACACCTGCCCAGAGGAACCACACCAAGAGAGAAAACGAAGTCTAGAATCTAGTGGGATTCAACCGAACTATATAAGGCAGGCGTGAAAGCACCCTAAATCCTTTATTACACACAAATGAAGATTAACATGGTAAACGAATACCTGGAAGGCTGAGAGGTCCAGCAGAGAGAAGGTGTTCAGGAAGCGCAGCCCCTGCAGGGCCACCTGGATGACAGTGGCGCTGTAAGGCCCCTGGGGGCCCGCGGGGCCGCCGGACAGAGGCTCAGGAGGGGCGCTGTGCAGCAGGATACAGTAAAGCATGTGAAGGACACCGACCAGATCTGTGCTCTGCAGGAGCGCCGTCAAACCAGTCGGGTCCTGACGCTTGTTGTCAAAGACACTCAGAGACCTGAAGAGAAGAAATGGTGGAGAAAAGAATTTCAATTTAGTTATTAGGCAATTTTATTAATGCAAACAAATAACTAGTGACTACAAGTAGTATTACATTATTATTATTATTATTATTATCATTATTATTATTATTATTATTATCATCATCATTATTATTATTATTATTATTATCATTATTATTATTATTATCATTATTATTATTATTAATATTATTATTATCATTATTATTATTATTATTATTATTACTATTATCATTATTATCATTATTATTATTACTATGATGATGATGATTATTATTATTATTATTATTATTATTATTATTATCATAATAATTATTATTATTATCATTATCATTATCATTATTATTATTATCATTATTATTATTATTATTATTATTATTATTACTATTATCATTATTATTATTATTATTATCATCATTATTATTATTATTATTATTATTATTACTATTATCATTATTATTATTATTATTATTATCATTATTATTATTATTATTATCATCATCATAATTATTATTATCATTATTATTATTATTACTATTATCATTATTATTATTATTATTATTATTATTATTATTATCATTATTATTATTATTATCATCATACTTATTATTATTATTATTATTATTATAAATATTATTATTATCATTATTATTATTATTATTATTATTATTATTATTATTATCAGTAGTAGTAGTATATAATAATAATGAACATGACAATAATAATAATACCACTACTACTATTACTACTACTACTACTACTACTACTACTACTACTAATAATAATAATAATAATAAATAATAACAATAATTTTGTGCTGGTCGCGACTGGAAGGGCATCCACTGCATAAAACATATGCCAGAGTAGTTGGTGGTTCATTCCGCTGTGGAAACCCCTGATAAATCAAGGACTAAGCTGAATGAAATTAACAAATAAATGAATAATAATAGCAACAACAATCATAAATGAAGCCAAAAACTCAAGAGAATCTTCGTTAGCATTCGCAGAGTTTTGCCAAACATCTTTTTTGAAACTGAACTGTAGCTAATGCTGGTGTCTTGATTATACCACACAATCCGAAGACCCAGAACAACAGGGTGGATTTGTGGGATATCTGGTCCCCACGGCTTCTAGACTTACTCACTAGACCAGAGCCTGTCCGCTCTGATATAAATAACGAAAAGCAAGCCGCATCTGTGGAGCCTGCCTGTGGGCCAGATAGGCTTAACTGGTAACATTTGGCCAAGAAGGAACAGAAACGAACATTGGAGACACAGCGAGGGTGACTGCGGTCAAATATATGAGGAGAGATAGCACAGACTTTACACTTCTGAGCCTGCAGTCAGAGTATGGAGATCAGAGGGAAAGAAACGGAGTAGAGAAACGGGAGAAGGAAAGAAACGAGGAAGGATGTATTATTATGGGTAGAGTAACTTATAGAATGTAACAAGCATTCATTCATTCATTCATTCATTCATTCATTTTCATTCAGCTTTGTCCCTTATTTATCAGAGGTCACCACAGCGGAATGAACCGCCAACTATTCCAGCATATGTTTTATGCAGCGGATGCCCTTCCAGCCGCAATCAAGTAGTGGGAAACACCCATACACACTCATTCACACACATACACTATGGCCAATTTAGTTTATCCAATTCACCTATAGCGCATGTTTTTGGACGGTGGGGAAACCGGAAATCTTGCAGTGAGGGAAATCTTGCGGTGAGGCACCCGTGCTAACCACTGAGCCACTGTGTTGCTAATGTAACCAACAGACATACAGAATATGTAAATAAAAGGTATATAGAGAAATGGGTAGAACATGATGTGAAAAATAATCAATTATTTCCAATGTTTTCATATTAAAGGTACAAAATAAGCAGCTTCTCCTCCAAATAAAATAACTCTCACGTATCCTGTAAATTATATTTTAAACAGAGCATTTTTTTGCATTTTCTGTAAACAAATATTTTATGTAAATAATAGAGAAATTAGGGCGAAGAAGTGAGCGCAGTAGGTAGTGCTGTCGCCTCACAGCAAGAAGGTCACTTTGTCGCTGGTTCAAGCCTTGGCTCAGTTGGCGTTTCTGTGTGGAGTTTGCATGTTCTCCCTGGGTTCGCATGGGTTTCCTCCGGGTGCTCCTGTTTCCCCAACAGTCCAAAGACATGCGGTACAGGGGAATTGAGTAGGCTAAATTGTCCGTAGTGTATGAGTGTGTATATGAATAAGTGTGTGGATGTTTCCCAGAGATGGGTTGCGGCTGGAAGGGCATCCCCTGCGTAAAAACTTGCTGGATAGGTTGGCGGTTCATTCTGCTGTGGCGACCCCGGATTAATAAAGTGACTAAGCTGACAAGAATATAAATGAATGAATGAATGAATGAATGAATGAATGAATGAATGAATAGAGGAATTACCAACCTACGCCACACATGACGTTACACGGGTTCCCGGTTGCAAAAAGAGACCGGTTGCATTAGCAAGCATGTCGTGTTGTGCTGTAGGATGCCAAATTCGAAACTGCTTTCGTACACCACTGTACACCACACTGCTTTAATGCCAACTGCAGACGTCTTTGTCTAAAAGGGAGCTGAATGAAGTGACGTCCTAATTAGAAATACTCGACTCTGCAGTTCTCATTTCATATCAGGTAAGTTCACGCTATGCTGAATCATACACGTTATTTGTTTTTGATTGCAGCAATGATTTTAGCAAACGCAATTAAATATGGTTTATTAAACTGCGGACAATGAATGCTGAGAATGAAACGGACAAATGTACGTTCACATACCCTGCCATACAGGTGCAGTTCGCTGTCAGAATGCAGTTGCTCTGCTTGTTGATGATTAATTACTCAGGCCTTGTACAGTTCCGTCTCCTTTCCTTGTCTTTGGCTAGGCAGAACCTCGGTTTTTAGTACTACAAAGTTTTGAATCTGGTAATCATGGAACATTATTTCTTGCACATGACCACACATTCTAAGACTTGTAGGCCTTTAACTTCTCCCTTGTTAAAACACTTGGAGCTTCAATAAGACTGTATATTTGGGGCTGGATGCTTGGCCATTATCCAAAATTCAAAAAGAGTTTCCTTCGTAGGGTGGCAGGGCGCACTCTTATAGATAGGGTGAGGAGCTCTGTCACCCGGGAGGAGCTCGGAGTAGAGCCCCTGCTCCTTCACATCGAGAGAAGTCAGCTGAGGTGGCTTGGGCATCTGTTTCGGAAGCCTCCTGGACACCTACCCAGGGAGGTGTTCCAGGCATGTCCCACCTGGAGGAGACCTCTGGGAAGACTCAGGGCGTGCTGGAGGGACAATATCTCTTGGCTGGCCTGGGAACAACTCAGGATCCTCCCAGAGGAGCTGGAGGAAGTGTCTGGGGAGAGGAAAGTCTAGGGTTCTCTCCTAAGACTGCTGCCCCCGCGACCCGGCCCCGGAAAAGCGGCAGAAAATGAATGAATGAATGAATGAATGAATGAATGAGTTTTAGATTACAAGGGGAAACAATTTTTTCCCTGAATGAAAAAGATAAATTGTTCACCATAAAACTAGCAAGGCCAACTAACAAATTCAATATGGTTAGCTTTGATTTCATGTGCACTTTAAAACAAACAAAATAATCTGCCAACGGGGTAAGAAAATAACCTTGTTTTTCCTATTGACACAAGATTATTTTGCTTTCCCCATTAGCATTTCGACACTATTTCTTAAAACACAACAATATGTTTTGCTTGTCTAGAAAACGCTTCTTGATTTAAGAATATTTAGCTATTTGGACTAGAAACAAGAGCAATAATCTAAGTAAGAAAAGCATGTGGAGAGATATGGCTGTAGAGGCGAAGTAAGGACAAA
This sequence comes from Danio rerio, assembly GCF_052040795.2. Lineage (NCBI taxonomy): Eukaryota > Metazoa > Chordata > Actinopteri > Cypriniformes > Danionidae > Danio > Danio rerio. The sequence continues at coordinate 35,203,036 of NC_141045.1, read as the reverse complement.
TGTGACAAACCCCAGACTAATCAAGTAGATCCAGGGGAAGTTGAGTCTCTAAGCAAGGAAGACGACTGTCCAAACGTCTCATCCACCAATGACCATTCTGGATGACTTCAGCAACAGTACGGCCAAAGAGGAATGGAGCCTTGGATCTCGGACAGCCATCTGTCAGCCAATAGCACTGGCTCCACAACTATGCAAACGCACTGTGCTCTCTGGCTGTCTTGTGTTGCAGCACATTTAATTAAGAGCCATCTTACCAGATTTACAGCAGCGTGTTTGTGTGTCTTAGTCAGGACAACACCCGGCAGATTAGCAGGATTGGTAACTTCATACCCCTGAGGGTCTGGACAGAAGCGCTCCGTAAGCCTGATCTCAGACAAGGTCTTGCATTACCGGCGCAACAGCAAGAGGCTGGATTTTAGTAGCAAGGACCAGTGTTGGGAGTAACGCATTATAAAAGTAATGTGATTATTGTAGTATACTAATGTAATCAGTCCCACTTTGTATTAAGTGTCCTTAACTCCTATGTACTTTAATCAGAAAATAATTACAATGCCCTTACTGAGTTTATAACGTATTGCAGAACACTTCTGGTGCTCTTGAGGTGGGATAGGGGTAGAGTTAGGAACAGGTTTGGTGTATGGGTTTAAGGGTGGATTAAGGTTTAAGGGATGGTCAACAGTGTAATTAATGATGTAATTATGTATTTTCAGTGTAAGCACGTATTAGTTAAGGCCACTTTATATAAAGTGGGACCAAAAAATAAATAAATAAATAAAATAGAGTTAAAATAAAGTGTAAAATAGTATGTCTGTTTATTATTGCTGAAGGCATCGCCGGATTTTAGAAAGCTTGTCACAATCGCTGTCGAAATCAGCAATGAAGTAGGCGTAATTTACCACTTTTTGCTTCTGCTGCTGTAGCTCATCTGCCTCAAGGTTGGACGTGTTGTGCATTCAGAGATGCTCTTCTGCAGACCTCAGTTGTAAGGAGTGGTTATTTGAGTTACTGGTGCATCTCTATCAGCTTGAACCAGTCTGGCCATTCTCCTCTGACCTCTGGCATCAACAAGGCATTTGTGTCCACAGAACTGCCGCTTCCTGGATATTTTCTCTTTTTCGGAGCATTCTCCGTAAACCCTAGACATAGTTGTGCATGAAAATCCCAGTAGATCAGCAGTTTCTGAAATACTCAGACCAGTCTGCCTGGCACAAACAACCATGCCACGTTCAACGTCACTTAAATCACCTTTCTTCCCCATTCTGGTGCTCGGTTTGAACTGCAGCAGATCGTCTGGACCATGTCTACATGCCTAAATGCATTGAGTTGCTGCCAAAAGTTCGGCTGATTAGAAATTTATGTTAACAAGCAGTTGGACAGGTGTAAAATGTATAAAGTGGCCGGCAAGTGTATAACTTCAAGCATAATTCATTCAGGCTAGTCCGGTCTAAATTTTCCTTTAGTGTGCAGATTGACCTACATTTTATGTTTGTGGCTTTGTTGTATTATCATGTATTTGTAGATTTGTATTGACTTTTATTACGTAAAACCTAAACAGTGACGAGGGCGGCAAATTAGCTTTATGCAATATACCCTATGTGGCATCGGCTGTCTATACAACAATGTCAAGTGTATTGTCCTTGTAAACTAAAATAAATAAAAACATTTTATTTCGAAAATAACTTGCCCGACTCTGTCTAGGACTGATCCCTGAACAGCACAAAAGGGGCAGGTTCTACAAGGTGTCGCATTGCAGTGGAGGATACGTCCATGAACACTACACCAAGAGCACTGGAGAGGAAACAGACCTTTCGATAAGCCAACGGGGGAAATAGTGTCAAGCTCGGTGAGGGGGAAACCTCACCCTCTCCATTGAGATCACAGCAAGTGCAGCAGATCGGCTGCTAGTTTCCGGGAGGGATGCCACCTTGTTGGACTGATCTCAGCTCTGCGCTCCTCATCCACGTTTAACCTTAATTGGCGTAAGAATATCCCCAAAGCTGGTCTCAGTTCAGAAGAGAAGGGCAGCATCCGTCGACAGTCGTGATCAGTGTCTACACGAGGGGAACAAAGAGTTGGTTCTCACAGAGTGACTGTGCATGACGTACTTCACATCCCCTGACCCTGAAACAGGAGACAGTGGAGTGGGATGAAAGCGAAAGGCCTGACAGAGGCAATTCGAGTCCATCCACTGACCCCAAATCGGCATCGTCTGATTAATCCACGCTTACAGCTAAACCTGTGGTAATGCTGTTAGCGTCTACTCCATTTAGAGAGGACGAGAGAACGTGTTGATTTGATTTGCCATGAAACGACTCAAGTGAAGATAGGTTCCTTAATTAGTATAATTCCTATATCCCTGCTAGAGCAATTGGGGCTTTTTAACTAGATTGTACAGCAACTTATAAGAACTAATTATAGGAACTAGCAAAATGCATTTTCTAGGTACCGTTTGCCCGGTTGCATTTACACCATCAGTAAGAACTGTAAACTAAACCAGACAAGAGCGACATCAAGCATTGCATCCAACAAAATCTGACAACTGGAGGATGCTGTGATCACCGTAACCCACTGTGCATGCCTTGCGTGTAGCTGTGCATTTATGTTATATCTATATTATATGCATGCTGTTTGCTGTTTGTGTTGCAACAACTTTAATCATAAGGTAAACACAAAACAAACATTTCGAAATTGGAGCTCCTACCCAAGACTGGACATTTGTTAACGCTAGCTGCTCTCCCATGGCTCTCGGCCCCACTCACATTCGTCAGCGATTCCAAGCCAACCAATCACAGAGCTTGCACTGTGCAGTAGTTCATTTATTTGAGAGCTGTGCGTCAACATCAGCCATGGCGAGAGGTATGTGATCGTGCGAAGGGTCGCCGGAACATTCGCGTACGAACCAACCTTTACAGTGAACACTCATAATTCACTTAAACCTTCCCATCTTTATTAATTATTATTTCAGGTTGAAGTGGTATTTGTAAGGAACTAAATGCAAGCAGAGTATGACTGTTTTTAAAGCATACAGCGCCATCTGCTGTAAAAAATATAAGCTCTGAATCCATTAAAGAGAAAATGGCAATGCATTCTCAAAATCTCAGAATCATTTTCTCAAAATAATTTTGGGGTCAGGATCTTGAGTGTTCAACATATATGAGTATACCCTATTTTGAAAATGAATATTTTATCCGTTTCTCAGTGAATATAGGTCATATATTTTGGTGCGTTTGAACGAAACAGATTTATTACAAGTACATATTTAATAAAATATTATTTTAGTCACTGAACATACTTAGAAATAAAAAGATGATTTAAATACATTTAAATTCATGCAAAATATTGGATAAAAAATTACAAACTACAAAATTTTAAAATTTTTATGTTTCTTTTGAACTTTGCTCTTTTAATTTTGAGGGACCGAGCACTGAAATGGTGTGTATGCCCAATTGGAATTGCTCTGTTTATTATTATTCTTCTTCTTCTTTTCCAGAATGAATTGCGATTTTGAGGGACTAAACATGCCTGAAAACTCACAAAACTGTGCACACGCCCCAGAGGTGGCGAAAATTTACGGTTGTTAGAGGTTTTGAAAGTGGGCGTGGCAAAATGACTCAACGGTGCCACCTATGCATATTTGACGGACTGGTCCCTGAGGTACGATTCATGCACACAACTCAAACATGCCAATTCCTACAAAATAGTCTCTTGGAGCAAAATCTTAAACCTAACAGGGAGTCAAATATTTTTAACTTCCTGCGCCGGAAAAGTGGCGTTTTTGTCATTTCCAGGCGTTGTAATTTAACAAACTTCTCCTAGGGATTTTATCCAATCAAAACCAAAATAGGGTTTTGTCATCTTAAGCCCTTGGCGTTGTTAAATTGCGAAGATCTAGAGTTTTCGTCAAAGGGTGTGTCCGTGGCGGCCTCTCACACTTTGACAATTCGCCACGAATAAGGAAGTTGTTATAACTCAAAATTCATATTCAGTTTGATAAAAGTCCTGACCTGAACAGGTTTACATGCCAATATCCAGATACAGTTATAGCGCCACTTGCTGGCAACAGGAAATAGCATGTTTTAAATTATAACAAACTCCTTCCACAAATTTTATCGTATCAGAACCAAATTTAGGTGGTGTTATCCGAAAGCTCTAGCGAGGATATATTGTGAAGATCTAGAGTTATCATAGGTACTTATAACTCTACCACCCAATGTCTGATCTGCCTGAAACTTCACATGGTTAATAAAATTCCTCTCCTGAAGACATCTACATGCCGATATTAGGTCATAGTCATAGCGCCACCTGCTGACAGAAGGAAGTTTAGCTTATAACTCAGCCACACAATGTCTGACCAGTCTAACACTTCATGTTCGATAAGATTCCTCTCCTGAAGACATCTACATGCCAGTATAGAGTCACAGTCATTGCGCCACCTGCTGACAGAAGGAAGTTTGGCATAAATCTGTGATTTTCTTTGATTTTTAAAAATATATCAGCTTAAATTATTATTATTATTCGCTGTTCTCTGTCATCCTGAGGCCACCGGGTGGCGTTGAGCCCTGGTGCGAGGTCCCTTTCGTTGCTGCTTGCAGCTTACATTTTATTTAATATTTTCCCTTACACATAAATTTGGAGGTACTAATTTTGGACCATTATCATACGTTTTTCTTATTAGATTAGCTCCAGATTTGGCTTCAATACGGACTAATCTAATGCATATGCACAAATATAATATTGTGAAGCTCCCTATGGAAATTATTAACTAAGATGAGAGATTTTTAAAGGGTGTATTCATATGTTGAGCACTGTAAATGTATACATTTCAAGCTCATCTTCAGGTTTTGGGGGTTCTTCAAAGATTGCAGACATGTCTATTGATCTACTATTGAAGGAACATCTAAAGAAAGGTATAAATCTTTTAAGAGTCCTTCTGCCTGATAGCAAAGCGGTACGTTCACATACACCCACCATTTCAAATCCATTCTAATTTCAACACTAGGTTAACATGTCATCGTTAGCTTAGCACAAACAGTCCTTTAGAAACAAGCTTTTATTGGCCGCTGATGACTATCAATATTTAATCCCAGCTAATACACTGGTAGCTGGTGACAGAAATACAAAGCGCCCGCTGTAAGAACAAATCCCAGGGTCTGGCAACTGCAAGAGAGCGGAGAAACTCGGAAATGTCTAACAAGAACCACAAAGGGACAACTTCCTGGCCTTCGGCTTGGTGAAGAATGACGGAACGGAGCGTTGACTCGATTATGAAGGATGCTGATTATGCCGCCGAGCAGGACTATTAAAGAGAAGAATTGGCACTGGAGTTTCTCACAGATATACAGTGTCAGGAGCCAAAGGATGTTGGGAGAGACAGTGGAGTTGTCACATCCAGCTGTGTGGCGTCACAGCAGGCAACAGCTGGAACAGAACACAACCGGCCAATTGAGGAGGAGCTCTGAGCTTTGAAAAATGGATTTGTATGTAAAATACTTTATGAAATCGTACAAATGCTAAGATTCAAATTAAGTTTGAGAGTTAAACACAAGTGATTTTTAAAAGTGATGTTTAGCTAAGTTTACCTAGTAGTGGATTGCAGCTGGAAGGGTATGTGCGGCGTAAAACATATGCTGGAATAGTTGGCGGTTCATTCCGCTGTGGCGACCCTTGATAACAAAGGGATTAAGCCGAAGGAAAATGAATGAATGTATGAATGTTTAGCTGAGAGAGGACATTTTCACAGAAACTTCCTTTCTTTCTGAAGAACGTTGTTTCTTTTAGTTTGGCTGGAATAAAGATATTGGCTACAAAAACAAAACACTGTTGTTCAATTAACCTAAAATATGCCTTTAAAGTGGACATTAAGCTGAATACTAGTATCTTACAAAATAACTAGAAATAGTTCCTCAATATTATCATCACAAAGAAAAATTGTTTAAAAAATGTAAAAATGATATATATATATATCACACACACGCACGCACGCACGCACGCACGCACGCACACAGGCACGCACGCACGCACGCACGCACGCACGCACACACGCACACACGCACACACACACACACACACACACACACACACACCATTTTTTAAATGTTTTAAAATAAGCTTATTCTGTTCCCCAAAGCTACATTTGTATCATCAGAAATACAGTACACATTGTAAAATTGTGAAATGTTATTTCACCATATAATAACTGTTCAAAAGTAGTTTATAATTTAATTTAATAATTTATTCCAGTGATTTTAAAGATGAATTTTCAGCTTCATTACTCCAGTTTTCAGTCAAATGATTCTTCAGAAATCACTCTAATATTATTTATCATTATTATTATTATTATTATTAATGGAAATAAAAGCAATAATGCCTGGAGTAATAATTTCATTCTAAACTACATACAATAAGTAACAAATAAATATTTAATAAAAAGGTATTTAATAATTAAATTTCTTTTATACTTAATAAATGCTGCCTACATGAAAGGAATAATTTTATGTAACTATTAAATAAAATTATTAATTACAAAAAACTTACCACAAACGTTTGACTGGTGTATATATATATATATATATATTAAAGATTTATTAATCAGATAATTATGACAGCAATAACAGCACAAATAAGAAAAATAAGAAAAAAAAGTTGTGTGTGCACAAAGTAGACTATTAGTAAACTATTAAAAAACAAAACAAACAAACAAATAAATAAATAAACTACAAATACTTCAGCCTCCACATCAACGTTCCTGAAAGCAAAGAAGTTCAAGGTGCTCCAGGATTGGCCAACTTAGTCACCAGATATGAACATTATTGAGCATGTCTGGGGTAAGATGGAGGAGGCATTGAAGATGAATCCAAAGATGAACTCTGGGAGTCCTGCAGGAACGCTTTATTTGCCATTCCAGATGACTTTATTAATAAGTGATTTGAGTCATTGCAGAGATGTATGGATGCAGTCCTCCAAGCTCATGTTTGAGTCAGACACAATATTCATTCTGTCTCCACTGCAGCATGACTTTATAGTCTATACTGGACATTATTTCTGTTAAGAGACAAAACTTTTGTCTCAGCAAAGTCAGACCTTACTGTCCTAAATAAATCATTAAAAAATCAAGGCATGATCATATTATATTTTGGTCAAATAAGTGTAATCTAGAGGCCTTTGCCTTTTATATAAGCCACTTCTGACACCAAATGATCAACTAGAAGTCAACTTATTATTTGTTGTTCCTAAAACTTGGATATTTTTAAAATAAATAAAAAAACTGCTTTCATTTTAGCCGAAATAAAAAAAATAGGACTTTATTCAGAAGAAAAACTATTATAGGTAATACTGTGAAAAATCCTTTGTTCTGTTCAGCATCATTTGGGAAATATTAGAAAAAGAATTAAAAATTCATAGGAGGGCGAATCATTTTGACTTCACAATTTCATTACCATGACTTCTAAAATGTTTACTGCACGAGGTTTAAAAAAACAACAACAACAGTGCAGCATCACAGCGATCTGTCTTTTCTGCAAGTCAGGGTCAGAGGTCAAAGGCGGGATATCACAAGCTGTGACTGTGTGGTTAGCCTCTGTCAGCAGTTGTGCATGCACAGACGCTCTCTGACACACACACGCACACACACACACGTGGGTGGGCTGCAGGCAGGAGTTTACAGTGGAGGGAGACAGAGCTGAGATGACTATCAGCACAGACTCTTGCAGGCCGAGTGTCAGACACTGGGAAATGAGCTGCTGATTGATGGAGCCGCTGTCTATGGTCTGTACCTCCTCAGACATCTGAACAACAACACAACTACAGTGGAGTCCAGGATGGGGGATTTTGGGAAGAGTGCAACTCTGTAGTCTATATGACTGAGTTTACCTTTTGGTACTAATTAATTACTATTACCAAGCAATATTAAAGGAACAGTTCATCCAAAACTAAAAATGAAATAAAGTCAAAATCATTTTTATGAGTTTCTTTCTTCCGTTGAGCACAGAAGAAGATATTTTAGAGAATGCTGGTTACTGGCACCCATTGACCTCCATAGTATGAAAACAAATTATTACGGTGGACATTGGATGCCAGCTATAGAGAAGCCCTGAACCACACGGTGAAAAAAAGAAAGCTTGATATTGGGGGATGATTACATTATTACAACATTAGATCTCTTTTTTTGACATAAGTCATTATTTTGAGATATTTAGTGCATTCTTTGACATATTAAGTCATTATTTCTAGATATTAAGTCATTATATGAAGGTATTAAGCGGTTATTTAGAGTTATTAAATAATTACAACAGAATATCTCATTATTTTGAGTTATTAAGTCAATTTTTCAAGTCATTATTTCATTATTTCAAGTTATTAAGTCATTATTTCTAGATATTAAGTCATTATTTAGAGGTATTAAGTTATTATTAAGAGATATTAATTAATTATAACATAATATCTCATTATTTTGCGAGATTTAGTAATTATTGCACATAATATCTCGCTATTTTGAGATATTAAGTTAATATTTTACATTATTAAGTCTTTATTTCTAGATATTAAGTCATTATTTATAGGTATCAAGTTTTTATTTAAAGATATTAAATAAATACAACATAATATCTCATTATTTTGCAATATTTAGTAACTACTACAACATAATATCTTGTTATTTTGAGTTATTAAGTCAGTATTTCAAGGTATTAAGTCATTATTTGAGATATCAAGCCATTATTTTGAGATATTAAATCATTATTTCAAGTTATCAAGTCGTTATTTCTAGATATTAAGTCATTATTTGGAGATATTAAGTTATTTCCAGGTACAAAGTAATTATAACTACATAATATCTCATTATTTTGAGAGAATAAGTGGTTAGTTTGAGGTATCAAAATAATGACTTAATATCTTGAAATAACAATTTAATATCTCAAAATAATGATATAATGTCTCAAAACTATCAGATATTATGTTGTAATAATTACTTAGTATCTGGAAATAACTTATATCTCAACATAATGACTTAATATCTAGAAATAACGACTTATTAACTTGAAATCATGATACATAGATAGATAGATAGATAGATAGATAGATAGATAGATAGATAGATAGATAGATAGATAGATATCTCTAAATAATGGCTTGATATCTCAAAAATGACTTAATACCTTGAAATATTGACTTAATACCTCATTTTAACAAGATATTATGTTGTAATAAATACTTAACATCTCAAAATAAACAGTATCTTAAAAAATGACCACCATCTTAAAATAACCACTTAATATCTAGAAATAATGACTTAACGTCTCAAAATAACAACTTAAGTCATTATTTCTAATAATTAGAAATAGACTTCAACTGTATATGGTACTTCAAAATTTTTGAAGAGGCATACAAAAGTGCCGTAAAAAGCCAAAGAAAGTGGGTCGACACTAGAACTCACCGACCGGTCACTGCAAAACACAACTTGCACAAGCCATGGAGGAAAGCAGTGGCTTGCTCCAGAAAGGCAGCCATCTTGGGACTCTCGTCGATTGGCCCTTGTATGGACAGGAAGCAGCCGTACAACTTGTCAATCAAGCCCACGTTCACCACATAGCTGAGGGAAACAAGCAGAAGCACACACACATAAAACATATGGATCATATTAAACAGTGGAACATACATTTTATTTGAGATAAATTGATATTCAACATTTCATTTTGCCTTATCAGCAGGAACAGAAAGATTCTGTAGACTTCTTTTTTTGGTATTTATGAACCAAACTTTGTAAACAAGAGTAAATACAAACAAAAATCAGCGGACTTGTGTCCCAAACTGAATAAGCATATAATTACACACATTAACAAAACAAAACACAAAACAAAAACCAAAAAAAACTAAAGTAAACAAAACAAATACAAACTAAACTAAAACAAAAATAAAAATAAAAATAAACTAAAAACAAAACAAAACAAAACCTAAAGTAAATGAAGCAAAACAAAACAACCCCCCAAAAAAACAAATAAAAAACAAACCAAAACAGAAATAAAAAACATAGAGATAAAAAACAACAACATTAAAACCAACCAAAATAAAAATAAAACCAAAACAAAACAACACAAAAACAAAATAAAAATAAAACAAAAACAAAACAACATAGAAATAAAAACCAACCAAAACAAAAACAAAAATAAAACAAAACAAAACAACACAGAAACAAACCAAACCAAAAAACAAAACCAAACCAAACTATAATACAAAACCAAGACAAAAAACAACAAAATAAAACAGAACATAAAAATAAAAATAAAGCCAAAACAAAACAAACTACAAAAAAAACACAAAAAACAAAAAACAAAACAACAAAACTAAACAACAAAGCAAAACCACAAAACAAAACAAAAATAAAACTAAAACTAAACTAAACCAAACCAAAAATAAAGCAAATAACAAAATAAAAAACACAAAAACAAACCAAACCCAAAACAAAACTAAAACTAAAACAAATCAAAATTAAACAAAACATAATGCAAACCAAAAATAAAACAATGGCAAAACTAAACTAAACTCAAATAAAAACAAAACATAACAAAACTCAATAAATAAATAAATCAAATGATGGGCTCCAAAACCAGCAGATTCTGTGCGGGTCTACTTCCATGGTGCTTAAGTTAATTATCATAGCATGCAGCATATAAACCACTGCAAGCACACCTAGAATGGCATAACCACCACTGCAATCCAGCACGCTCCTGGCCTGAAATCTGAGCTCTCATCTGATCCCACAACTCCTGCCTATTATGTGTATATCTCTAATTTGTCTGGTCAAATGAGAGGTCTCATGACCGTGCTGGTCTGCACCCTCCTAGCTACAAATCAGGCCTAATTACAGTATTAGTGGATGACTGTGTCTGTGTGCCAGCTCAGATGTAGACAAGAAGGAAACCCCCTCCCTCCCCTTTCCTCATGGCTCAGGTATTCCAGTCCTCCACCCTCTCCCACCTCCAGCAATGCCGAAAGTCTCCCGGTAGTCAATCACTGGACCTCCCAGTGAAGTACGGGCCAGCGTTTGTGGCTTTGACGCAGCAATTAGCTGACTCTGATGATGATCAGCATCTCACAACCTCCAAGACCTGATTGTGCGAGGTGTTTCTAATGCAACATCTATGAGGGACAGTAGATTTGATGTTGTTCTCTCGTACGCACAAATTCCTCTGAATGGTGGAGGACACCATATATAAACCATGGGTGCAAGCTGAGATGACGGCTGGGAAGTCTTTATATTTCTGCGTCAAGCGCACGCGTATGCTACGGCGATGACGCATAGCCCTACGCCGTGGCCGTCGGCATCGCTGACGTGCACCTCTCAAAAAAGGGTGCAGCGCGAGCCCAATGGAGCGCTTGTTTACAAGTGTGGAGTCCCGTGAAGTAGCTCCGGATGGAAAGTTTTGGTTTGTGTTTACCTCATAGTTAAAGTTGTTGCACGTCCGCCGGTTCCTGTCTCAAAATGAGCGAGTTTGAGCCACTTGTACATTCAGGAAGCGCTCAGAAAGAACAAAACAGCAGCGAAGAAACTCGACACAAGCTGTTTCCATCCAAAAATGCGAATAAACTTTATGCGCAAAACTCGATTATCGCATAAAAGTTGTGCGAATGAAGCATCGTTTACATCCAACGAGTCAAACGCGCCAAATATCAACAGTAAAAACTGCATTTGCTGCAGTAGGAGAAGCTGCATCAATCTTTTCTAAATAAATGCGCCTCAAAAGATAGTCCTGACAAGCAGTGAGCGCGCAGTGGCGTTTGAAGGTGTCAGACGCGGAGCAGAGACGCTCTTGATTCTGGAGGTCATTAATAATATAATAACACTAATACTGAAATGGTAAGGCGTTTTATAATGACCAAAACAACATTTCAGATGTTTTATAATGTGCTCAGCCTGACGTTTTATCCATTCACACACATTTTAAGCATCACATGATCTCTTTCAACAAAATCACATGACCTTTTTTAATGCGCATGCTGGAGTTTGTGCGGTAAAAGTGTTTCCATCGCAGTTTATGCGCATCTTTTCTTATCGAATAAAAAGTTTATCCTACCAAGTTAAGCGGATAAGTTTTTATGCGCATTTTCAAAATTTATGCGCATCATGGCGCTTCCATCAACTGGTTTTTTTATGTGCGTTTGCAAAATGCGCATAAAATAGGTGGATGGAAACATAGCTACAGAGACACATTTACACCCCACTGCCAACTAGCATTTCGGAAGTGTTAATGCAGACCAACTGAGACAGCGCGCAGAAGTATAAATGCACAGCTATGCGCGTTGCATGCGCCGTGGGTTACGCCGGTCTCTTGACGCAGAAGTATAAACCAGGCTTAAGACTTGTTTGCCGGAAGAATGGGACAAAATTACACCTGAAACACTTCATCACTTGGTGTCTTCAGTCCATAAACGTCTTTCAAGTGTTGTGAAAAGGAATGGCAACATTTTAAAGTGCTAAATGCTTTACTGTTCCTACCGTTTTGAAATGTGTTGCAAGAACCAAAATTAAAACATTCAAAATCATAAGGAACAAACTACATAATTGTTGTTGTACTGTCTGGAATGGAATACAAGTGAACGCACATTTAGAAATCACTCCTTTCTATTTTCATCTACAATCTCCATACTGTCCCAACTGATTTGGGGGTTGTAGTTTTCTTTTCTTCCCTGCAGTTTTATTTTTGGTGATCCAGCCACTACTTGGCCCGCTCTGGCCACGTCTGTAAGGTCACTCCACGGTCACTGTGCTGGGCTTGAGACTGCTCGTGTCAAACAAATCATGGGAGGGAACACTGAGGGATTGTGGGAAGCTGGGGATTCTTCGCAGGCCGGGCTGTCTGCCTTTCCTCAGAGAACAGGAGAAAGCCCAGCACTGGCGCTCTCCTCCGCACGGTTGCATGTTGTGCACTTCCAGAGGGGAATTTTGGCCCATGTTGAGACTGAAACGTTTGGTTTAGAGACGGATTATGTGAAGGCGGTACCAGCCCAGTTAGGCATGAGACAGTGCATCTAAGAGCATACTATATCCAGTGAAGAAAGGTCTGAATAAATGTTGCCATTTAAATGGAGTCGTCTTCTGAACAGTTTCAGAAATGATCACTCTGGATCCTTTCCAAAAGGGTCATTCCCTACACAAGGGATCTCATTCCAGGACATGAGAGACTCTTGTGTATTTCCGAATATAAAAAACATATACTATATGGTTGTAGACTGTAAAAAAAACATCTGTTAATTAACAGATTGTGTATTTTGCGTTTTCCATTTATTTACGGTTGTGCATAGCATTATGGGACCTTGATGTCTTCTTTGTTGACTTTTAATGTTCAAAATAAAGCTCTGTAGTTTAACAAAACGACTTTTATTGACATTTTAGGAGTGTGAAATAATATGACGTTGAAGAAAAAGTCTGTAAAATAACAGTAAATGTGCTGGCAGTTTATTACAAGGCGTTTGTAGCGTAATATACAACCACCAACTCATACAATATATCACTTTAAACTAATAAAAACGTTCGTAAAAGGCACTTTTTCAAACGTTTTAAGGTTAAAAGTTGTTGGAAGAAAGATCAAGATCTCTTAATGCTATTAAAAAGCATAATTAAACAGGGAAAAATAAAAGATAAAAACATGAATCACAAAATATGGAAATCTGCTAATTTATGGATTTTTTTTAACAGTGTAAAATCAGACCAGATCTGGGAAAATCTTTAACTTTCTGATACTGAGGAAAATCTCTCAGTTTGTGTGATTAGCTGAAGGAGAGCTGTGTGGAAAAGGGTAATAAAAATGGAAACTTGGTTTGGGTTTCATGACAGCAATGGATATAAAACATCAGCCAGTGAGGGGACTTCCACACTTAACACTTGTTTGGCTGATATGAAAATAGGCCCTATTACTGTATATTTTTAAGCACATTAACATGAAACTTTCACTTTTTAATTAGGTTACAGAGTCATTTTAACAGAAATAGTGTGCTACTCATGTTAATTTTTCTAACATTTTCAATAAACTGGTAATGCCAGCTGAGATGGTAATTTTGCCGCACCACAGACAGCAACTCACACAGCTTTTAAATTGGATATTTATTATTGCCTATCCCTGTTAACATGCATAACTTCACCCTAACCTGGAAGATTTATTTCTGATAAATGCTAATACACTACTAAATATATAAAATTTGATAATTGAACTAAATATATTACTATTAAATATTTATTCTTTATTGTTTTTTAGTATTAATGTTTAATATTAGGGTTTTGAACCTGGGGTTGAGCAATGTATGGCAGAAACTGTATTTTGGATGAACTGCCCATTTAAGAACGATCCATGCATTTGTTGATTTAGCCCAGACTCTTTGTCTTTGAGAGAAATATGGACATATTATTCTACTTGAAAATGTTTGAAAATAAAATAAAATAAAATACGGACAAATAAATAAATAAATAATCAAATCAAACCAAACCAAACCAAAAAACAAACCAAACTAAATAAAACCAAACTGAATAAAAAACATAAAAATAAATTCAAAAATAAAAAATCAAACCAAACCAAAACAACCCAAAACAAAAAACTAAACCAAAACCAGCAAAAAACCCAAAAGTTGACAAAACAAAGAACTAACCTAAACAAACAAACCAACCAAAAACAAATCAAACAGAATAAAAAAACCCAAGTCAAACCAAACAAAAAAAAGTAAAAAAAAAAAAAAAAAAATCAAACCAACAAAACAAAACCCCCAATCTAAAACAAACAAAGCAAAAACAGGCAAAAACAAAAACAAAATAAAACTGAAAAAAACAAAACAAAACAAAACAGTTGTTGTGTCATGCCAAGCCTTGACATGAGGTTCGCATTCAAGACACTGTTATGTTAAGAAAGCATAAAGCAAATAACCTGATGAGATCCTGAGCGCGTGTGTTGAAGTTCTCACTGGCGGCAGGTTTGCTTTTGATGTCTGGAGTGCAGATACGTGGAGCGTCTCCATCCAAATTAGTTGGATACAACTGACCCAGAACTGTGGCAATGGTCTGCAGGAGTCCTGTAGTCAAACCCTCAAACACCTGCTTATTCACACTGCGGCCGAAGATGGACTTATCTTCATCCGGCACAAAGAGCTACGGAAACAGAAAAAAAGCCATTGTGAGTAGAACTGAAGTCATTACTCTGAGGCTACGTTTACAATAGTGCTTTGTCTAAGTTACTTCAAAAAAAAATTTGTAACTATATGCACATATTAAATCAATGAACTATGCTTGAAACAACAAAACTTGCGACTCTAGTTAGCAAACAATGGTTTTCGGAAATGCCATTGAAAACTTCTGCTGCAAAAAAGGCAGACAAAGCGACTTGATTTACCTGAAGCAACATGATTAATCTTCGCGCATGCGTTCACACTCGGACTACCTTGCTTGTTCACACTCGGTCTAAATTGCACACGTACATATTCAGTCTACCTCGCTTTGAGTACCTCGCGTGGACTACCTTGCACGCACTCTTGATCTACCACGCACCAAGTACCTCATATGGTCTTCCTCGCACACACACTCAGCCTACGTCACGCGCACACTCAGCCTACCTCATGCCTACACTTGGTCTACCACGCATGCACATTCAGTCTACCTCATGTCGAGTACCTAGCGTGGACTACCTTGCACACACTTGAACTACCTTACGCCAAGACCCTCGAATGAACTACCTCGCATGCACACTCGGACTACCTCGCATGCACACTAGGTCTACCCCGCGCCAAGTACCTTACATGGACTACCTCACGCACACACGATCTACCTCGTGGCAAGTATCTCGCGCGCACACTTGATCTACCTCGCGTCAAGTATCTCGCATGCTCACTCGATCTACCTCGCGCCAAGTATCTTTCTTGCACACTCGTTCTACCTCGCACGCACACTCTTTCTACCTCACACGCACACTCTTTCTACCTTGTGCGCACACTCGGACTACCTCACGTGCACACTCTGTCTCTCTCACGTGCACACTCGGTCTCTCTCACGTGCACACTCGGTCTACCTCGCACCAAGTATCTCGCGCGCACACTCAGTCTACCTCGCACCAAGTATCTCGCGCGCACACTCAGTCTACCTCGCGCCAAGTATCTCGCGCGCACACTCAGTCTACCTCGCGCCAAGTATCTCGCGCGCACACTCAGTCTACCTCGCGCCAAGTATCTTGCGCGCACACTTGATCTACCTCGCGCCAAGTATCTCGCATGCTTACTCGATCTACCTCGCGCCAAGTATATTTCTTGCACACTCGTTCTACCTCGCGCGCACACTCGTTCTACCTCGCACGCACACTCTTTCTACCTCGCATGCACACTCTTTCTACCTTGTGCGCACACTCGGACTACCTCACGTGCACACTCGGTCTCTCTCACGCGCACACTCGGTCTACCTTGCACCAAGTATCTTGCGCGCACACTCAGTCTACCTCGCGCCAAGTATCTTTCTTGCACGCTCGATCTACCTCGCGCGCTAACTCGTTCTTACTCGTGCGCACACTCTGACTACCTCACGTGCACCCGGTCTCTCTTGCATGCATACTCGGTCTACCTCGCGGGCACACTCGGCCTCTCTCACGCGCACACTCGGTCTACCTCGCGCACACACTCTGTCTCTCTTGCGCAAATCCGGTCTCTCTCGCATGCACACTTGGTGTAACGGACAAATGCATTATATTGTAATATATAGTTAATATATAGTTACTATATTTAAAAAGTAAAGCGCTACAGTATCACTGTCAAATGTAATGCCGTTACAGTAACACATTACTTGTAACGAGTTATTGCCCAACACTGATGATTGCAATAAATTACACAAACATTATTTTATACTGCTAAAAACCCTTCTCCAAAAAAATACAATTGTATTAATTGCATCCCTACAAGACTCCAAACAAACACTGATTTGAAAAAAAAAAAAAGTCTAAAAATACTCGCTCAACTGATCTCTTTCCTTACACCAATCGGACATCTGAGATCGCCCGACATCGTCCCGTGCTGGTCTCAATATCCGGCCCGGCACGGTTGCACAATAGACGGGGTCATTTAAACCTCAGCTTGCATTTTAAAGCACGTCCAATTAAAGCGGAGGGTGCAAATAAAAAGGATCCTGTCCTCTTTTGTTTCCGCGCGCAAGCCATTAATCTTTGGTTTGAATCCTGATCCTCTAGCGCATAAATAACTACAAGGGCGCCGCTCTATTATTCATCAGCTCGGGGTTATAAATTGGTAGTTACAACTGTCACATTGGTGGTGTGCCAACAGCATGGCAAACGAGAGGTATTCCCCTGCTGCCTGGCATTGTGGCGGTCTTGAGAAAGATGGGTCATGTAACCAAAAAAGCCCCTTGGGGGGAAAGTAATGGATTTCTTTTTTTGTCCATGTTTGTATATTGAACAGAGAGGCATTCAAGGTCTCCCAAGCATTCGGTCCGCAAATATTTGTTGCACCACAGTAATGTAAGAATACTCAATAAAGCAATGCATTTGTGAAATACTCACATGTTTGAGTTCTTGCCTAGTGAGTGAGTGTTTCTAAATGTTCTATTCTATAAATTAATGAAATAGTAAAAATATTAACTGTAAAAAATGCTGGGTTCCACATGATCAATTTAGAGATTAAGTTAGCCTATTAGTTTTACTAATGTAAATGAAATGAACATAATACTATGATGTCAAGATGTCCCCAAATAAATGCAAAAATTGTGTTTCAGCTCGTTGTAAAACAGTAGTTTGAACAAACAGCAAACGTCATTTTACTATTATTCATTCATTCATTTTCTTGTCGGCTTAGTCCCTTTATTAATCTGGGGTCGCCACAGCGGAATGAACCGCCAACTTATCCAGCATGTTTCTACGCAGCGGATGCCCTTCCAGCTGCAACCCATTCCTGGGAAACATCCACACACACTCATTCACACACATACCTATTCACCTGTACCGCATGTCTTTGGACTGTGGGGGAAACTGGAGCACCCGGAGGAAACCCACGCAAACGCAGGGAGAA
>NC_141045.1:35170000-35180000 GCF_052040795.2 Danio rerio | reverse complement strand
AAATAAAAATTATTAAGTAAATAGGCTTGCACAAGAAATGTTTCACTTAAATGACAAATTTAGACTACAAAATGAAAAAACTGACTGAATCCTTTTAAACTGGCATAGGCTGTTTTTTTCCAATCGTTTTTTTTCTCCGTCAAAGATTAGCAGGCTACCTCAAATCAATCGCTTCACATAAAATATGTATATAATTAATGCTCCGCTGTAATTCTTATATCATAAACCTCTGTCAACATTTTTAATAGAAGTCATTATTTTAAAGATTATGTCTTGATCGTGTGGTTTTACCTCAGAGCTTGTGTGCTTTCATTTTCTCGCGGTTTATGTGCGCACTCTGACAAAGACAACGTACAAGTACAGCCTACTATAGCATATAAAAATTTTGTTGATTACATATGATATTGCATTCATTTGCATACATGTTAGCTGCAAAATAATAGTCTCAGTTTGGTGTAGAGTCATCTTTATAAACGAAGGTGTTTATGACGCGGATCCATGACAGAGGAAATCAGCATCAACACTAGATTGGCATCAACTCATCTGCGTCACACTGTGACCAGCAATATCCTTCTTTCATTTTGCTTCTTTAACAAAATACATCTGTAGGCAAGTGTGGTTGCACCTGTTACCGTCCCACGAGTCACATTTATGCAGCCAAACTTATTAAAAATAATTAAAAATAATATATTTGTTAACCGTTTAACTGATACCATTAATCAGTTAAAACGCCTCCTTTCAGTTAAATTAATCGGTTATTATGAGCAACCCTAGATATGAGCATGATAAAACAATAGGTATAGTGTTGTGTGAACTTTTATTTGACATGACAATGGCGTAGAGTGAGAAAAATGTGAATTCACGACACATACAAACCCCAAAAGCAAGCAGGATTGGACAGACTCGAGTAGGCTTGAGCCATTAATACTCACTGTTAACTGATGTAGAAGAAGGTCCATGAGAAAGGTAATTTTGTTGCTGTAGAGAACATAGGCACAGTTGTTGTGGCAGTGTGTGCAGGACAGGTAATACGTGTTCACGGCAGCGCACAGCGACCTGAACACAAAAAGAGAGAGGGGAGGATTACTTTTCAAAAGACGACGGCTTCTCCTGTTTTGAGCTTTCCGTCTAAATGATCGGGACACAAAGCAAGGCCCCATATAAACATTTCAGGATTACTGCAACTCGCAGTGGCCAATCAGATGAGCCGCGGTAATACAGTAAGGTTATCTGAGGAAACTGACACTTAAAGCTCAGAGTGTGAACATCACACGCAATCCAAGAAGCATGACAACACTTCAACACTACGCTCAAGGGAGTTTCTCTCAGGGACCGCTCCTTACGCAATGCTGACAAGAAAACATGAGATGTGATCTAATGAGGGATTGTGCACTTATAATAAAGAAGTACTCTTGTAATACATATTTTTAACATAATAGTTACGTCACAAACAATGGTTTAAGTACTGGTATGTAACAAATAAAGAACATAACACTACTATTTAATGGACACAAGCAGTGCAGATTGCCTAATGTATGCCACAGGGTTCGGTCCTCTACACATTCACTTTTATAAAATAATAAAAGCTCTATTTAAATAAATGTTTTAAACAAATTGTTAAAAATGTCTTGCATTTGCAGGATCATTGATTCACATAATCCTTTCATCATATAAATCAAAGCACAATATACACATCAGTGCATTAAACAATCTTTAACAAGCATTAAATATAAGATACAGGTTTCATTATGGTTTATACATCAGTGTAGATCAGGCCGGGGTGGGCAAACTCGGTCCTGGAGGGCCGGTGTCCTGCAGATTTTAGATCCAACCCTAATCAAACACACCTGAACAAGCTAATAAAGGTCTTACTAGGTATACTTGAATCACCCAGGCACGTGTGTTGAGGCAAGTTGGAGCTAAACCCTGCAGGGACACCGAACCTCCAGGACCGAGATTGGTTACGCCAAGTGTGTAGCAACATATGCAAATTACAATTAGATTTCACATACATAAAACATCATGATAGATTTAATAGATGCAAAAATAGTGCAAAAAAACACTGTTTACATTTTTTCAACCCAATCAGTAACACTTCAGGTAACAAATCATGGTATATTAACAAACCAACAACAAGTCACTAACAACAGTCACTCAAAAAACTACTAATTATCTGTTTATTTATAGTGAGTAAGGTAGTGGTTGGGTTTAGGTATTAGGCGGGATTAAGAATGTAAAATAAGATCCTACTTTATTACTACTAATTAAAAGTTAATGTCTTAATAATAGGCAGCTAATAAGCCAGTGAATTCTGACCTGAACTAAAGTGTTACCACCATATCATTCATATATCATACATCATGTGTGTGTGTGTGTTTGTGTGTGTGTGTTTGTGTGTGTGTGTGTGTGTGTGTGTGTGTGTTCATATACAGCCATATGGACACATATACAAATTATAGGTAACATTTGTATAGGTAAAATATATAACATACTGCACTAGGTAATATATTTACGTGACACATGTACATTTTTAATTCAAGTATTTGTAAAAAATGGTGACATTTTGACATGTATGACATACATATACACTAGGGTGTCATGTATTTGCATATATTTCCATATATCAGATTTTTATTTTGAGATCTGCGTTTTCATTGGTTTGGTCTTGTGGATTTGGCCACAGGTTCTCCTCCACATCACAGTGGAGTTTTCATTAGTCAAACATCTTGGAAGGAACCTTCGGTCAATGTGAATCTAGGCCTGACGTTGGCCTGATGGGATTGAGCTTTCTTACATATAGTAATGTCAAATATGAAAACATTGTCTGTAAAAGTGGTACATAGAAACCATATACTGTATATAGAACAGGGGTGGCCAACCTTGTTCCTGGAGAGCCACCTTCCTGCAGATTTCAGTTGCAACCCATATCAAACACACCTGCCTGTAATTATCACGTGGTGTTCAGGTCCTAATTAATTGGTTCAGGTGTGTTTGATATGGGTAGCAACTGAAATCTGCAGGAAGGTGGCTCTCCAGGAACAGGGTTGGCCACCCCTGATATAGAATAAGGATAGTCAACGGTTCGTAGCCACAAGTTCAAAAATTTGATGCTTTTTCCCGCTTTAACTGCTAAGCCAAGGTGGGAGTAAGTCACATATGTGCAAGAAACAAGCAAGTCTCGAGTCATAACCTTCAAGTCTCAAGCAAGCCAAGTCAATTTTTGTTGAACTCAAGTCAAGTCGAGTCACTGCTTATTTCAAGTCAAATCAAGTCAAGTTGTAGCTTGGTCTAGCAAGTCACTTTCAAGTCAATCAAATTTTGTCGATTTTTAAACTTTTGCAATTTCTTGTGCAATTTATATTTACATATTTACCTTTCAGTTTTGTATTGTACTGCAAAAAATATAACAAACGGTTATTTACTAAAAACAAGTTGTTTCAAGTCATTTATCTCAAGTCCAAGTCAAGTCCCAAGTCATGACAGTCAAGTCCAAGTCAAGTAGAGTTTTTTTTTTAGATATTTGTCAAGCAAGTCTCAAGTTCTAAATTTTGCAACTTAACCTCTTAAACCTCAGTGCTATTTTGGGATTTCTGCCTGGATTTTGCCTACCCAATATTAAAAGCTTCCCAAATCCACATTCAGAGGTGTGAATGCAAAAATTTGGTATCATTAAAAAAAAAACCTTTGAGTTTTCATAAAACACTATTGAATGTGTTTAAAATATCTGTATATGTTGTCTGTGTTAAAAAAAAGAGGCGCTTTTTGTATTTTTTTTATAAACTCAGATTTGAAAGTGTACCTTTTAGGTTCTGTGTGGTCTAGTGTGCTGTAATTAATTTTGGTGGTTCCTGCACATGTCTGTAAACATAGGAAAAAAGAAAAATGTCTCCACCATAATCTATGCAAAAGTTATTGCATTCCAGCTGATGAGAGGTGCTGTACAAGCCACATGGACCGATCATTGTTTTCATATTTCACTATTCTTTTGTTTGATCAAACATAATTCACTGTGTTTGGACCACGTCAGACATATAAAAGGATTACTTATGCACATCACTTAAAAAACAGAGGAGAAATGGCCCTGAAGCGCACAGCATAAGGTAAGACATGACAGCTGTCTGTGCTATCTGGGGCTGCTTATTGATCATAAATGTATTGTTTTCATTTCTGCGCCATGGAAACACCGCGATTCATTCAACAACTGTTTGATATGTGAATATAATTCAGTAAAAAGAATGCTAGAACTGTATGAGCACCGGCAAGAGCTTTCATTTGAGCTATAACTTGTACATGTGTCATATAAAAAAATATGAAAATGAACCATTGTAAAATACCTAGCGCGGGTCTCCAAAATACTGTGTATTTAAGTGTAAATAACTTGTGTACAGTAGAATAAAAACCAAAGTGATGCATATGTGCATAAAATATAGATTCTACACTTTCAAACGAAACCACTTAAGGGGGTCTGGTGCAATGCTAGCCCTTTAAATCTTAAAGCGAAAGCCGATGATGTCACGCACCCGGTACCGGGTCCGCAGAGTTTAACTGTTTTTTTAAGTCTGACTCGAGTCAAGTCATGTGACTCAAGTCCCCCTTCTCTGCTGCTTAGTAATGTTATATTCCAGGAAAACTTAAATTGTGTAGCGGACATCGGTCACCGTAACTCTTATTTCCTGGTTTTGTTCGGGAAATTATCCATTTACAAGTTAAGCACTGGTTGTGATTTTCCAAAATAAATGCGCATTTCATTTTCCTTTTTTGCAACACATTTTGAAAACAGTTGGAACAGTAATACTGTCCATACGATCTCAACTTTTTCTGATTTGGGGTTGTATTAAAATAAGTTAAAGCAACATAAAAATATCTGCTGTCTTGACTTTTAGTCACACATTTCTTTTTTTTACAGTGCAAGCAACTCAATTAGACGAAATGGAGAAGAACCGAATCAGCCAGTCCCCTCTTTAAATCTCTCTCCCCGACTGGTTTTCAGATAAGAGTCTAGCCGTCAGCGCCTTCAGGCCAGCGAGCCACAGTCTGTCAGGTATTTTCTCTGTATTTTGTCTGTTCCACACCGGCCCGAGAGGAGATTAATGCAGCTGATAACTGACCAGTCACTCCGCTCTTCCCCCAATCCACCCCCTTCTTCATTAGTTCATATTTTCTGACAACTGTATATTTTATCCCAAAGCAGAGTGGCGGGGCCCTATCTGGCGAATCCGACTCCTCTGTTTCAAACCAGGCCCGTGTTTACTTCCAGCCGTAAACATTTTGATATCCACCGCAACCTCCGCCATCTGTTCGGCATTTTCCCCATATTGGCACTGGCAATAAAAATAGCGCGAGCCTTGAAGGCCTCGGCCTGTCAATAGCTGACAGAAACAGCGGTGTATATTTTACCCACTGGCGGGCTGATCTGGGAGATAGCCGTGCGAATATTGACATAGCAGTGTAAAAGCGTCAGACATGCAGTATCAGAACACGAGGGAAAGAAAAAAACATTGGGTCCTGCTTGGGAAGCGTCCAAGTGTTCAGAGGTTTACGCTTTCGTTTTTATGTGCGCCGTTATTAATCGACAAAGTCCGAGCGGACGGTAAAAGCAATCGACGAGGGTGTCGAAAGAGGTCTCGTACAATTAATACACAGTCAACGGAGCATTGATTCTCCAAAGCGTGAAGTGTTTCTCTGGGATTGATGGAGGGATACCGGAGCTAAAGGAGAAGGAAAGGAAGGACGGATGGTCATGGGTGAGTGCAGTGATACGCCAGGCTCTGTTCAGTCAGGGACGAGAAACGTGAGATCTCCTCCAACCTGTGCTCTCTGGGCAGCGGACCAGGACTGCCTCAAACACACTGATTTCTTTTTCAAGCACAGCTTCAATTGGGCTTACTTTATTTTACACTCCAAGAATGATTGTTCAGACTACTTATTTAAAATAGGCTGAATCAACACTTTCTGATGTTTTTACTCAATTCTCAATCTACTTAAATTTCTAGAAACAAAGAAGTTAATTTAATTGATGTGTGTTGGGACAACATGAAGCAATTATATGGAACCCTGCATTTTTACAGTGTAATTCTGCACGATGTTGGAAGAAAAACTGACATTGCTCTATATTTCGTTTTTCAGAGATGTGGATACAGTTTCACCAGATGAATTGAATAGCTCCTATTTGGAAAGTATTTATTATTTTTGGATTGATTGGGATGATTTTGTAGAGCATTTGCATGAAATTTAATAAATCACAAGCATGGACAAAAAAAATTGAGCAAAAATACAAATTAAATACATTTTCTGGAGACTCCAAGGGACCTACAGTATCATACACGCGGCGCAATAAGGCGCAAGAGGTGTTGCTATTTTGAGACAAATTTTCCCATTTTCCGCCACATTGTTTAAGTAGCAAATTTGTGGACTCACGCGTGTTTCAGTCTAGATGTGTTAAGGCTAGATGTGCTATCTTGAGGAACTAAAACAGACCGCACAATAGTCCAGCGCAGAACGCGTTAGTTGTGCGCCTCGCTTAAACATTGCTTAATAGACGCAGGATGCACAGCAATACACAAATATCTTTACAAATGAAAAAGAATTAAAAGGCTGAAATATTACAAAAATAACTATTTTTACATAAACATCAAAACCACCGCCTTCATGCCTTCTTCATCTCAGGGGGCTTTTTCTGTTTATTCATGACATTTTGCTTTTGTATAATGTTATTAGTAGTAGTAGTAGTAGTATTATATGCATGTTTATATTTGTTTTATTAAAAACAAGCTTAGATTTTTCCATCTGTCAGGTGTTGGACCAAATGGGGCAAAACATGTGTATGTTTTATAACTAAAATAAATAACTCAGTTTTTATAACTCAATTTTTTGACCACACTTCGTAATTATTGTTTATTTATTCGTTTGCTGGAAAAATAGAACTAAATTCAGAAATAGTTCTTGAAACAAATCTTGCCCTTAACAAACTAAATTATTTATGTAGGCTAATGGATGTCTGTGCGTACAACACGTTTCCTTATCCACGAAAGAGAGTGAAAGTGAAAGTAAAGAAAGAGGAGGCTCATTCTTGTTAGTGAAGCGTTCAGTTTTTACACTTACAAAGTCCGCCATGTAAATAGCAAATGCGCCATGGCGCGACTCTTAAAGTCAATGGGAGATGAGATGCAAATTTCCCATACATTTTTAAGCTGTCCATAATCAGGTCCAATACGTAGTGGACATGGTAACCCCCATACTACGCTGATGGTTGTGTTTAGGGAAGAGGTAGGTGTAGATGTAATAACTGTGAGGGATAAATATCTACACTTACCCCAACTCTTAACCCAACCCTCAAAATTAATAATGTCTACACCTAGCCTAACCCTCATAGATAGTGATGTCTACACCTACCTCAACCCTAAATCCAGTCCTCACAGTTATTAATGTCTACATCTGCCCCAACCCTTAACCCAACCCCCACAGTTTAAATGTCTACACCTACCCCAAGCCTAAACCTAAATCAACGGTTTAGTTGGGGTAGGTGAAAACATTAATAACTATAAGGGTTGGGTTTAGGGTAGGGGTAATTTAATAATTAATGTAAATAATTCTAGTTTCTAGCAACAACTGCTCATGCATGTGCATCCACTAATTATTGGGCCTGATCCAGTATGTTATCGTGCTACAGGCTGCAGCGAGGACACTCGAAATTTTGGCCACACTGTAAAAAATATTCCTTAATTAAGTTTTCTGTATGCTTTTTTTATACTTATACTTTTGAATTGCCTTGTGTGATCTTAATTTTGATAATTTAAAGATCCAAACTTATATTTGACACAGAAAAAATAAATTAACAAAAAAATTAGTAGCACTTTAGTTTAAGTAACAATTTTCCTGTCTATTATTAAGATATTAACTGCTTATAGCACTTATTTTATACCCCAAATCCTAATCAATATCTAAACTGTACACGTCTACCTTTCTAACTATAAATAATCAGCTAATTAGAAGTTAATTGAGGTAAAAGTCTTAGTTAATGGTTTGTTAATAGAATGAGTTGTACATTAAAATCAAGTGATAAAAAAAATCCTTTCAAGAAATCAAAATTAAACTGTAGAACTGTAACAAAGGAAAAATCATATCTGCAAAATAAATATTTACAATCTGCTTACTAATATCTATTATTGCAGAGTTAACGCTTAACAAATAAACTATTTGCTAATGCTTAATAAAGGATTCATAGTGTGCAGCTATTATGTTACCGAATGAAAACTCTAAATTGTTTGCTTTAATCATGGAATTTGAGGTATCCATATTGTTTCTAGGCAGTTTTGAAAGGTGTCAGATGTCCTGGCGAGGATTGGATGACAGGCCTCAGTGTCACTTTGGCTTCTCAAATATAAACAGTGGATTGAAGGCTTAAGCACAAGATTATCACATTATTGTAGTGCTATACGCTGACTGGCACCTGAAATTCAGCTAACAAGCATGAAAAACATTTCCTTGCTAAGATATATAAGAGTTTGTTTACATAGTGTTACATTTACAATCCTTTTTTAGAGAAGTGTGCACAAAACACACAAGAAATTTTTGTGCTTTACAGAAGGTCAGAGTTACATACAAACATAAGAAAACAGAAAGAACAATTAAATAAGTGGGAAATAATGTAAACAATAAAATTATATATATGTTTATGATCACTGTTTATCTGCTTTGTATAAAAAAATAAACATACATGCTAAATGTTTTTTAAAAATAATTCCACAAAATCACTAAGGGCTCTATATTGACGGTCCATGCGCAAAACGGAAAGCGCAGGGCGCAAACGCATTCAGGGCGTGTCAGAATCCATATTTGCTAATTTAAGGATGGGAAAATCCGCTTTGCGCCGTGGCGCATGGTCTAAAAGGGTTGAGTTTATTTTCTTAATGAGTTTTAGGTGTGTTTCGAGAATAAACCAAACGAGTCTCATCTCCTATTCCCTTTAAGAGGCTTGCGTCGCGCCAAGAGTGCATTCGCTATTTACATGACGTAAAGTAAGTTGAAGTGAAAAAACTGAGCATTTCACAAGCAAACAGTTAACAGTTAACAAATTTTTTTTAACAGAAAACAGTTAAACAGAGCATCTACTGCACGAAAATGAGAGATAAATGATCTACTTTCACTTTCGCTCTTGGATAGGGAAACCTTTATGTACAGACATCAATTAGCCTATAAATAATTAATTTCGTTTGTTAAGCACAAAGATTTGTTTCAAAACTATTTCTAAATTTAGTTTTTATTTCCAGCAAACCAATAAATGAACAATAATAACAAAGAGTTATATCCTAAAACACATGCCATGCCCCATATGGTCTAAAACCTGACAGGTGGGCAAATCTAAGCTTGTTTTTAATAAAACAAATATAAATATGGATATAATAAATAATACTGCTAATAATAATAACATTATACAAAAGCAAATTGTTATGAATGAACTGAAAAAGCCTCCAGAGATGAAGAAGACATAAAAGCAGTGATTTTTCATATTTATGTAGGCTAGAAAATAATATGTTTTGTAATATTTTAATCCTTTATATTTATATTCTGTATCTATTCTTATTATATCCTATATATATCCTTAATATTAAAATTTTTTCCATATGTACTGTATTTCATCTTGTGTTAAGCAGTGTGTAAGCAATGCGCAACTCTGCGCTCGACTTTAGACCGGGTTTGTTTTGGTCTATTGAAAAATCTATTATAGTTTCACAAAATAGCAAAGCGCCAGCAATGTGCCTCAGACCGCCATCCTTTTTAGACCAGAATGCCTATGGGTGCACATATGAGCGCAAATGCATTTGCTATTTAAACAGCGTAGCGCAACGCCTCAAAACGACTCTTGCGCCAAGCTGAAACTAGCAAACAAGTATTGCGCCGCACCTTGCGCCACACTGCGCCGGGTGTATGATAGGGCCCTAAAAGTAGTGTTATTTAGTTTTGTCTTTATTCTTTAATGAAAACTTCAGCACATATTTGT